>NW_027182921.1:170000-292500 GCF_041146395.1 Eulemur rufifrons
GGCATGTGTGTGGCAGTTGAAAAGTGTGGATCCTGTTTCAGTCTTAGACCCCTCTATGCGTGGGCACAGGTAACTGGCTTGTTCCAAGAAGTATGTCACAGAGCTTTTGAAATAAACACTACATTGAGAGTTATTTGCCAGTTTTTGCAGCACCTTTCACGATAATTGTGATAAGGTTCATCTCTCCCTCCTTAAATCCAAGATGGCTGCGACGGAAAAAACTATGGTGAGGCCTAGCTAACTTGGTGTTGCTGATACTTGGTATTGGAGCCTGGCAAGAGACCACTCTTTCAAGTATCATTCCACCATCCTTTCTCCATTATTTTAAAAGGTAGAGCACCTTTCACCAGTGAGCATAAGAATGAGTTGCTGGAGGGGATGTTTTTATGTCGAGTCAGGTGGTGGTGGAGGGGCAGGCCCTCTGTCAGTCTGGTGATTTGTTTTTATTATCCCCAGAGAGGAGAAGTGGGTATGTGTGTGGCAGGTGAAAAGGGCAGATCCTGTTTCAGTCTTAGACTGAACAGGATCCGCAGTTTTCAGCCTGTTCCTTTAAGAATCATTTGATTCATCAGCTGGGACTCTACCAAGGTTCTATAGACCCCTCTATGAGTGCACCCAGTAAACTGGCTGGTTCCAAGAAGTATACCGCAGAGCTTTTGAAATAACTACTACGGTGAGAATTATTTGCCAGTTTTTGCAGCACCTTTCACAATAATTGTGTTAAGATTCGCCTCTGCATCCTTAAACACAAGATGGCTGCCATGGAAAACACTATGCTGAGGCATAGCTCACTTGGTGTTGCCAATACTTGGTACTGGACCCTGGCAAGAAGCCAGTTTTTTAAGTATCATTCCATGATCCTTTCTCCACTATTTTAAATGGCAGAGCACCTTTTGGCAGTTAGCATAAGAATGAGTAGCTGGAAGGGACTTCTTTTGTGGGGTCGGGTGGTGTTTGGGGGTCAGGGCATCTTTCAGTCTGGCGGTTTGTTTTTATTAGGCCCAGAGAGGAGAAGTGGGCATGTGTGTGGCAGGTGAAAAGTGCTGATCCTCTTTCAGTCTTAGGGTGAAAGAGGATCAGCAGTTTTCAGCCCGTTTCTTTAAGAATCCTTTGATTCATCACCTGGCAATCTACCATGGTTCTCTGGACCCCTCAATGCGTGGGACCCTTTAACTGGATACTTCCAAGAATTATGCTGCAGAGCTTTTGAAATAACCACTACGTGGAGAATTATTTGCCAGTTTTTGCAGCACCTTTCACCATAATTGTGACAAGGTTCATCTCTGCCTCCTTAAACCAAGCTGGCTGCCATGGACAAAACCATGCTGAGGCCTACCTCACTTGGTATTGCCTATACTTGGTACTGGAGCCTGGCAAGAAGCCAGTCTTTTAAGTATCATTCCACCAACCTTTTTCCATTGTTTTAAAAGGCAGAGCACCTTTTGCCAGTTAGCAAATGAGTTGCTGGAGGGCACGTTGTTGTGTGGGGTCAGGTGGTGTGTGAGGGGGCAGGCGCTCTGCCAGTCCAGTGTTTTTTTTTTTTAATCCTCAGAGAGGAGAAGTTGGCATGTGTGCAGCAGGTGAAAAGTGCGGATCCTGTTTTAGTCTTAGACTGAAACAGGATCCACATTTTCTGCCCGTTCCTTTAAGAATCATTTGACTCTTCTTCCGTGAATCCACCATGGTTCTCTATAACCCTCTATGCGTGGCCCCAGGTAACTAGCTGGTTCCAAGAAGTATGCCATAGAGCTTTTGAAATAACCACTACGTGGAGAATTATTTGCCAGTTTTTGCAGCACCTTTCACCATAATTGTGACAAGGTACTTCTCTGCCTCCTTAATCCCAAGATGCCTGCCAGGTAAAAAACTATGCTGAGGCCTAGCTCACTTGGTGTTGCCGATACTTGGTACGGGAGCGTGGAATAAAACCAGTCTTTCAAGTATCATTCCACCATCCTTTTTCCATTATTTTAAAAGGCATAGCACCGTTTGCCAGTTAGCATAAGAATGAGTCACTGGAGGGGACGTTTTTGTGTGGGGTCGTGTGGTGTGTGTGGGGGGGCAAGCCCTCTGTCAGTCCAGTGGTTTGTTTTTATTATGCCCAGAGAGGAGAAGTGGGCATGTGTGTGGCAGGTGAAAAGTGCGGATCCTGTTTCAGACTTAGACTGAAACAGGATCCGCACTTTTCAGCACGTTCCTTTAAGACTCCTTTGATTCATTCTCAATGATGGTGGAATGGTGGTGACCTCCTGGATTCGTGCTCCTGGAGTGGAAGGCATGGGTCTCCCACTGCCCACAACCCTAGAGGTTCACTTCCCCACAAGAACGGTGGTGTGAATCCATGGAGAATCAGCGTGGGACAGAGAGAGAGAGCAAGAAAAGACTGAGGTGATTAGGGAAATAAATCACCAAAATCTGGAGAGTGCGGGATGGCCAATAGAGAAGGGAGCACGGGACAGCTGTACCCACCTCACCAGAGAGTGGGGTGGGTTCAGCCCCACAGGAAAGCATCTTGTTCCCCCTCTGACCTCCACACCCACTCAATTGAGGATCTGCCTGAAGTCGGTGCAGAATCGCCACGGGAGATGTGGGGTTCTGCAGAGAGGAGACATTGGCAGGAGGCATTTTGGACCCTGGAGTGCTGTGCACAGCTGACGCACCTAGCAACTGTCTCCTATACGCGGGCGGTGGGGCTGCTTTGGTCCCGGCTCTAGCAGATGCCAAACTGCCTCGTATAGGTGGGCGGCTGGATTCTCCCGGTCCCCGGCTCCTCTGGCCTCTGCCGGTCCCTGAGCATTCAACCCCAGTGACAGTGATCTGCAGACGGGTGGCCGCCATTGTCGGGGTCCACAGCCTAAACGCTGAGGAGCGATTGGGTACCGGGCGGCTCCCTGGGCGGCTCCCTTCCCTAGTCCACGGACCCTGACTGGGAGCTCCACCTTTGTGTGAACACTGAGTGGTTCCCCAGTCACGAGAGAGTAGAGCGTGGACCTTGCAGACATTGGGGTGGGGCAGACCATCGCCCGTGGGAACTGCAGTGGCTGGGGCGTTGGGCGAATGAGGGCACCGCTCCACTCTCCCTATCCACTGTCTTTCTCACAGAGAGAGACAGAAGCCACCTCGGGAGAGGAAGAGGGGCAGCCCCCCCAGCGGAGCTAGCAAAATCCTGAACAATATGTGAAGGGCTCCCCCTAGTGACAGAGGAGGCAGCTTACCTGGCACTCACAGTGTGCCCCTATCCAGACTAAAGCTGAAAGAAGGGATCTTAAGGATTCATTCAGATGGGAAGGGCTCAGCGAAGGAACTCTAGGAGTATAAAGAATCAAGCTGAAACCATGCCCTCAAAGAGGATTACTAGTTCTCCACCAATTAACACAAAGCAGATTCCAAATAGCAACATGTCACAGGAAGAATTTCAAACATGGATCATAAATACGCTGAACATTATGCAAGAAAAAATGGATAATCAACACAAAGAAACCACAAAAAAGATCCAGGACTTGGAAGAAAAATTCACCAAAGAAATTGAAATACTGAAGAAAAATCAAACTGAACTCCTGGAAATGAAAAATTTATTCAAGGAGCTACAAAACACAGTGGAAAGTCTCAAGAGCAGGGTAGATCAAACAGAAGAAAGAATCTCAGAGATCGAAGATAACACTTTCCAATTAAATAAGGCAGTCACAGAGTTAAAACAAAGAAACATGAGAAATAATCATAGTCTACAAGAAATGTGGGATTATGTGAAGAAGCCTAACGTGAGAGTTATTGGCATTCCTGAGGGTGAAGAAGACAATAAGCAAGGGTTGAATAAAGTATCTGAAGATATAATTGAGGAAAATTTCCCAGGCCTTGCCAAATCTCTAGATACACAGGTTCAAGAAGCTCAAAGAACCTCTGAGAGATTCATTCCAAATAGGAAGACACCACGTCATGTAGTTATCAGACTGACCAAAATATCCACTAACGAGGCCCTTCTTCAATCTGTAAGGAGAAAGAAACAAGTAACATACAAAGGAAAGCCCATCCGAATCACGCCAGATTTCTCAACTGAAACCTTACAAGCAAGAAGAGATTGGAGCCCCATTCTCACTCTTCTGAAACAGAATAATGCCCAGCCTAGAATCCTGTACCCAGATAAGCTCAGTTTTATATATGAAGGTGAAATTAAGACATTCTCAGATAAACAAAAACTCAGAGAATTCACCAAGACAAGAGCAGCTTTCCAAGAAGTATTCAAAACAGAGTTACACGTGGTCCAGCACAAGAAGGACCCTCGAATGTAACACTAATCAAGAGATAAATATGAAAACACAGTTATCATAATGGCTCAAGAGAGAAAACAGATCAATGAAATTCAACCCAACATGAGGAACAGCAATCTGTCTCGCTTATCAGTTCTCTCATTAAATGTGAATGGATTGAATTCCCCACTCAAGAGACATGGACTGGCCCAATGGATAAAAAAGATATAAGCCAAGTATCTGCTGTCTTCAGGAAACTCATCTAACCTGCAAGGATGCATTTAGACTGAAAATAAAAGGGTGGAAATCAATATTCCAAGCAAATGGAACCCAAAAGAAAGCTGGCGTGGCAGTTCTAATCTCCGATAACGTAGTTTTTAAATCAACAAAAGTAAAGAAAGACAAAGATGGTTACTATATACTGGTGAAGGGTACAATTCAACAAGAAGACATAACTATACTTAACATATATGCACCCGATCTAGGTGCACCCAGATTCATAAAGCAAACCCTACTTGATCTGAACCAAATGATAGATAACAACACTTTAGTAGCCAGAGATTTTAACACGCCACTGACAGTTCAAGACAGATCCTCCAAACAAAAAATAAACAAAGAAATATTGGACGTAAATAGAATGCTAGAACAAATGGGCCTGACTGACATCTACAGGACATTCTACCCAAATACCACTGAATATAAGTTCTTCTCATCAGCTCATGGGACATTCTCCAAGATTGACTATATCTTAGGACATAAAGAATGTCTTAAAAAATTTAAAAATATAGAAATAATACCATGCAGCTTCTCGGATCACAGTGGAATAAAAGTAACAATGAACCCTAACAGAAATCCTCATTTCTACTCAAAGTCATGGAAGCTAAATAACCTTCTCCTGAACAATCGTTTTATAAATGAAGAAATCAAGTCAGAAATCAAAAGATTCTTTGAATTAAACGACAAAGGAGATACAACTTATCAAAATCTGTGGGACACAGCTAAAGCAGTCCTGAGAGGAAAATTTATTTCCATAAATGCCTATACCAAAAAGACAGAAAACTTACAAATAGACAATCTAATGAATAGACTCAAAGAGCTGGAGAAGAAAGAAGAGACCAAACCCAAACCCAGCAGAAGGAAATTATTAAGATTAAATCAGAACTAAATGAAAAGGACCATAAGGGAGCATAAGGGAGATTAAACCAAACCATAACGGAGATTAATAAAACCAAAAGTTGGTTCTTTGAAAAAATAAACAAAATTGACACACTTCTGGCTAAACTAACCAAGAGCAGAAAAGAAAAATCTCTTATAACCTCGATCAGGAACACGAAAGGAGTAATCACGACTGATGCCACAGAGATACATGATATCATCTATGAATTCTACAAAAATCTTTATGCACACAAATTAGAAAACCTGGAGGAAATGGACAAATTCTTATAAACACACAGCCTTCCCAGGCTCAACCAGGAAGAAATAGAATTCCTGAATAGACCGATATCTAGATCTGAAATTGAAACAGCAATAAAAAACCTTCCCAAAAAGAAAAGCCCTGGACCAGATGGGTTCACACCTGAATTCTACCATACCTACAAAGAAGAACTGGTGCCCATCGTACATAAACTATTCTCCAATATAGAGAAGGATGGGATTCTCCCCAACACTTTTTACCAAGCCAACATAATCCTGATACCAAATCCAGGAAAGGATGCAACTAAAACAGAGAACTATAGACCAATTTCTCTTATGAATATAGATGCAAAAATTCTCAATAAAATTCTAACAAATCGAATCCAAGTGCTTATCAAAAAAATAATCCATCACGACCAAGTGGGCTTCATCCCAGAGATGCAGGGATGGTTTGACATATGGGAATGTAATTCATCACATAAATAGAAGCAAAAATAAAGATCAGATGATCCTCTCAATAGATGCAGAGAAAGCATTTGACAAAATTCAACACCCTTTTATGATAAGAACACTTAACAAAATAGGCATAGATGGGGCCTATATAAAAATGATACAAGCCATATACGACAAACCCTCAGCCAACATCATACTGAATGGGGAAAAACTGAAAGCATTCCCACTTCAAACTGGAACCAGACAAGGCTTACCACTGCCCCATTACTTTTCTACATAGTATTGGAAGTCCTTGCAAGAGCTATCAGGCAAGAGAGCAGAATCAAGGGAGTTGAAATAGGGACAGAAGAGATCAAACTCTCACTCTTTGCTGATGATATGATGTTATATCTATAAAACCCCAAGGTTTCAACCAAGAGACTCCTGGAATTGATCAATGAATTCAGTAAAGTCTCAGGATACAAAATCAATACACACAAATCAGAGGCATTCATATATGCCAATAACAGTCAAATGGAAAACCAAATTAAGGACTCAATACCCTTCAAAATAGCAACAAAGAAAATAAAATACCTAGGAATTTATTTAACTAAGGAGGTAAAGGACCTCTATAGGGAGAACTATGAAACACTGAGGAAGGAAATTGCAGAACATGTAAATAGGTGGAAAACCATACCATGCTCATGGATCGGTAGAATCAACATTGTTAAAATGTCTATACTGCCCAAAGTTATCTACAGATTCAATGCAATCCTTATTAAATTACCAACATCTTTTTTCACAGACATAGGAAAAATAATTTTACGCTTTGTATGGAACCAGGGAAGACCCCGTTTAGCAAAAGCAATCTTAAACAACAAAAACAAAATGGGAAGTATTAATTTGCCAGACTTCAAACTATACTACAAGGCTGTGGTTCTTAAAACAGCCTGGTACTGGCACAAGTGCAGGGACACAGACCAGTGGAACAGAACAGAAAATCCCAATATAAAACCATCCTCATATAGCCATCTAATCTTTGACAAAGCAGACAAAAACATACTCTGGGGAAAAGATTCCTTATTTAATAAATGGTGCTGGGAAAACTGGATATCCACATGTAGAAGACTAAAACAGGACACATAACTCTCACCCCTCACAAAAATCAAATCACAGTGGTTAACAGACTTAAACCTAAGGTCAGAAACTATTAGAATTCTAGAAGAAAATGTAGGAAAGACTCTTACAGACATTGGCCTAGGCAAAGAATTTATGAAGAAGACCCCTAAAGCAATCACAGCAACAACAAAAATAAATAAATGGGACCTGATCAAATTAAAAAGCTTCTGCACAGCCAAAGAAACAGTCACGAGAGTAAATGGACAACCTACAGAATGGGAAAAAATTTTCGCATACTACACATCAGATAAAGGACTGATAACAAGAATCTATTTAGAACTCAGGAAAATCAGTAAGAAAAAATCAAACAACCCTATCAAAAAGTGGGCAAAGGACATAAATAGAAATT
Source organism: Eulemur rufifrons (assembly GCF_041146395.1). Taxonomy (NCBI): domain Eukaryota; kingdom Metazoa; phylum Chordata; class Mammalia; order Primates; family Lemuridae; genus Eulemur; species Eulemur rufifrons. The sequence continues at coordinate 177,618 of NW_027182921.1, forward strand.
TTTCAAAAGAAGATATAAAAATGGCTAACAAACATATGAGAAAGTGTTCAACATCTCTAATCATCAGGGAAATGCAAATCAAAACCACAATGAGATATCACTTAACTCCAGTGGGAATGGCCTTTATCAAAAAGTCCCAAAACTATACATGTTGGTGTGGGTGTGGGGAGATAGGTACATTCATACACTGCTGGTGGGACTGTAAACTAGTGCAGCCCCTGTGGAAAGCAATGTGGAGATACCTTAAACAGATTCAAGTAGACCTACCATTCGATCCAGCAATTCCATTATTGGACATCTACCCAGAAGAACAAAAGTCATTCTATAAAAAAGACACCTGCACCTGAATGATTATAGCAGCACAATTCACAATCACAAAGATGTGGAAACAACCCAAATGCCCATCAATTCATGAATGGATTAGCAAAATGTGGTATATGTATACCATGGAATATTACTCAGCTATTAGAAATAATGGCGATATGGCATCTCTTTGGTTCTCCTGGAGAGAGCTGGATCCCATTCTATTAAGTGAAGTATCCCAAGAATGGAAAAATAAGCACCACATGTACTCACCAGCAAATTGGTTTCCCTGAGTGCACATTTGGGAACAACACCAATTGGGTATCGGACAGAGGTTGGGGCCGGGTGGAAGGGATGGGTGTATACCTACTTGATGAATGTGATGTGCACTGCCTGGGGAATGGACACCCTTCAAGTTCTAACTGGGGGGGATGGGGTGGGGGAGAGGAGGGGTGCACACCTACATGATGAATGTGATGTGCACTGACTAGGGAATGGACAAAATTGAAGCTCAGAATCGGGGGAAAGGGGAGGCATGGGGAATGTATATAGCCTGATCTTTTGTACCCCCATAATGAGCTAACAAACAAACAAACAAACAAAAAAGAATCGTTTGATTCATCAGCTGGGAATACACCATGGTTCTTTAAAGACCTCTATGCGTGGGCCCAGGTAACTGGCTAGTTCCAAGAAGTATGCCACAGAGCTTTTGAAATAACCACTACGTTGAGAATTATTTGCTAGTTTTTGCACCACCTTTCACCATAATTGTGATAAGGTTCGTCCGTGCCTCCTTCAACCCAAGATGGCTGGGGCGGACAAAACTATGCTGAGGCCTAGTTCACTTGGTGTTGCCGATAGTTGGTACTGGAGCCTGGCAAGAAGCCATGCTATTAAGAGTCATTCCACCATCCTTTCTCCATCATTTTAAAAGGCAGAACACCTTTTTCCAGTTATCATAAGAATGAGTTGCTGGAGGGGACGTTTTTGAGTGGGGTCGGGTGGTGCGTTGAGGGGAAGGCTCTCTGTCTGTCTGGTGGTTTGTCTTTATTATGGCCAAAGAGGAGAGGTGGGCATGTGTGTGGCAGGTGAAAAGTACGGATCCTGTTTCAGTCTTAGACTGAAACAGGATCCGCACTTTTCAGCCAGTTCCTTTACGAATCCTTTGATTCATCAGCTGGGAATCCACCATGGCTGTCGAGACCCCTCTATGTGTGGGCCCAGGTAACTGGCTAGTTCCAAGATGTATGCCGTAGAGCTTTTGAAATAACCACTACGTTGAGAATTGTTTGCCAGTTTTTGCAGCACCTTTGACCATAATTGTGATAAGGTTCATCTGTGCCTCCTTAAACCCAAGCAGGCTGCCACGGACAAAACTATGCTGAGGCCTAGCTCCCTTGGTGTACCGATACATTTTACTGGAGCCTGGCAAGAAGCCATTTTTTTTAAGTACAATTCCACCGTCTTTTCTCCATTATTTTAAAAGGCAGTGCACCTTTAGCCAGTTAGCATAAAGATGAGTCACTGGAGCGGCTTTTTGTGTGGGGTTGGGTGTGTGTGGGAGGGCAGGCCCTCTGTCAGTCCCGTGGTTTGTTTTTATTATTCCCAGAGAGGAGAAGCGGGCATGTATGTGGCAGGTGAAAACTTTGGATCCTGTTTCAGTCTGAAACAGTATCTCCGCTTTTGAGCCTGTTCCTTTTGGAATCCTTTAATTCATCAGTTGGGAATCCACCATGGTTCTCTAGACCTCCCTGAGCGTGGGCCCAGGTAACTGGCTAGTTCCAAGAAGTATGCCGCAGGGCTTTGGAAATAACCACTACATTGAGTATTATTTGCCAGTTTTTGCAGCAACTTTCACAATGATTGTGAAAAGGTTAGGCAGTGCATCCTGAAACCCAAGCTGGCTTCCACAGAAAAAACTACGGTTAGGCCAATCTCCCTTGGAGTTGCCGATAATTGGTACTGGTCCGTGGCAAGAAGCCATTCCTTTAAGTATCATTCCACCTTCCTTTCACAACTATTTTAAAAGGCAGAGCACCTATTGCCATTTAGCTTAAGGATGAGTCGCTGGAGGAAACGTTTTTGTGTGGGGTGGGAGAGGCAGAGCCAGGCCCTCTGTCAGTCCAGTGGTTTGTTTTTATTATCCCCGGAGAGGAGAAGTGGACATGTGTGTGGCAAGTGAAAAGTGTGGATCCTGTTTCAGTCTTAGACTGATACAGGATCGGCACTTTTCATCCTGTTCCTTTAAGAATCCTTTGCTTCATCAGCTGGGAATCCACCATAGTTCTCTACACCCCACTATGTGTGGGCCCACTTAACAGGCTAGTTCAAAGAAGTATGCCACAGAGCATTTGAAATAACCACTACCATGGAAATTATTTGCCAGCTTTTCCAGCACTTTTACCATAATTTTGATAAGGTTCATTTGTGCTTCCTTAAACCCTAGATGGCTTCCATGGACAAACGTATACTGAGGGTTCTCTCGCTTGGTGTTGCCAATACTTGGTACGGGAGTCTGACAAGAATCCAGTCTTTTAATTATCATTGCACCATCCTTTCTCCCTTATATTAAAAGGTGAGCAACTTTCGGCAGTTAGCATAAGGATGAGTCAACGGAGGGGATGTTTTTGGGTGGGATCGGGGTGGTTTGGGGGACAGTCCCTCTGTCAGTCTGGTTGTTTGTGTTTATTATGCCCAGACAGGGAAGTGGATATATTTGTGGCAGGTGAAATGTGCGGATCCTGTTTCAGTTAGACTGAAACAGTATCCGCACTTTTCAGCTGGTTCCATTAAAAATCCTTTGATTCATCAGCTGGGAATCCACCATGGTTCCTTAGAACCCTCCATGCATGGGCCCATGAACTGGCCTGTACCAAGATGTATGCTGCACAGCTTTTGAGATAAACACTACGTGTAGAATTATTTGCCAGTTTCTGCAGCACATATCACCATAATTGTGATAAGGATCGTCTGTGCCTCCTTAAACACAAGATGGCTGCCACGGAGAAAACTATGCTGAGGCCTAGGTCACTTGGATTTCACGACACTTGTTACTGGAGGCTGGAAGGAGGCCATTCTTTTAAGTATCATTCCACCATACTTTCCCCATTATTTTAAAATGCACGGAAACCTTTGCAAGTTAGCATAATAATTAGTAGCTGGAGGGGACATTTTTATTTGTGGGGTCGGTGTGGGTGGGGGGCGCAGGCCCTCTGTCAGTTCGCTGGATTGTTTTTATTTTCCCCAGACCGGAGAAGTGGGCATGTGTGTGGCAGGTGAAAAGTTCGGATCCCGTTTCTGTCTTAGACTGAAACAGAAACCGCACTTTTCACCCCGTTCCATTAAGAATCCCTTGCTTCATCAGCTGGGAATCCACCATGGGCCTCTAGACTGCTCTATGCGTGGGCCCAGTTAACTGGCTAGTTCAAAGAATTATGCCGCAGAGCTTTTCAAGTAACCACTACCATGAGAATTACTTGACCGCTTTTGCAGCACCTTTCACCATAATTGTGATAAGGTTCATCTGTGCCTCCTTAAACCCAAGATGGCTGCCAGGGACAAACGTGTGCTGAGGCCTAGGTGACTTGCTGTTGCGAATACTTGGTATGGGAGTCTGGATATAAGCCAGTCTTTTAGGTATAATTCCACCATTCTATCTCCATTATTTTAAAAGGCAGAGGACGTATTGCCAGATAGCATAAGGATCAGTCGCTGGAGGGCACGATTTTGTGTGGGGTGGTGGGGGGCGGGGGCAGGCCATCTGTCAATCCGATGGGTTGTTTTTGTTATCCCTAGAGAGGAGAAGTGGGCATGTGTGTTGCAGGCAAAAAGTCAGAATCCTGTTTCAGTCAGGATCTGCACTTTTCAGCCTGTTCCTTTAAGAATCCTTAGATTCATCACCTTGGAATCCACCATGGTTCTCTAGACCCCTCTATGCGTGGGCCCAGGTAACTGGCTTCTTCCAAGAAGTATGCCACAGAGCTTTTGAATTAAACAGTACGTTGAGAATTATTTGCCGGGTTTTCAGCACGTTTCACCATAATTATGATAAAGTTTGTATGTGCCTCCTTAAACCCAACATGGCTGCCACGGGCATAACTATGCTGAGGCGTAGCTGACTTGGTGTTGCCTATTTTTGTTAGTGGAGACTGACAAGAAGCCATTCTTCTAAGTATCACTCCACCGTCCTTTCTCCATTGTTTAAAAATGCAGGGAAATTTTGCAAGTTAGCATAATAATTAGTAGCTGGAGGGGAATTTTTTTGGGGGGGATCTGCGTGGGTGGAAGGGGGGCAGGCCCTTTGTCAGTTCGCTGGTTTGTTTTTATTATCCCCAGAGAGGAAAAGTGGGCATGTGTGTGGCAGGTGAAAAGTGTGCGTCCTGTTTCAGTCTTAGACAGACACAGGATCTGCACTTTTCACCCCGTTCCATTAAGAATCCTTTGCTTCATCAGCTGGGAATCCACCATGGTTCTCTAGACCCCTCTTTTAGTGCACACAGAAAACTGCCTGGTTCCAAGAAGTTTTCCTCAGAGCTTTTGAAATAACCACTACTATGGAAATTATTTGCCAGCTTTTCCAGCACTTTTACCATAATTTTGATAAGGTTCATCTGTGCTTCCTAAAACCCTAGATGGCAGCCACGGACAAACCTATGCTGACACCTAGGTCACTTCCTGTTGCCAATAATTGGTATGGGAGTCTGGCAAAAGGCCAGTATTTTAAGTATAATTCCACCATCCTATCTTCATTATTTTAAAACGCAGAGGACCTTTCGCCAGATAGCATAAGGATGAGTCGCTGGAGGGGACCTTTTTGTGTACAGTGTTGGGGGGCGGGGGAGGACATCTGTCAATCCGATTGATTGTTTTTATTATCCCTAGAGAGGAGAAGTGGGCATGTGTGTTGCAGGCAAAAAGTGCATATAGTGTTTCAGTCTCAGACTGAAACAGGATCCGCACTTTTCAGCCTGTTCCTTTAAGAATCCTTTGATTCATCACCTGGGAATCCATCATGGTTCTCTAGACCCCTCTATGCGTGGGCCCAGAAAACTGCCGGGTTCCAAGAAGTATTCCACAGAGCTTTTGAAAAAACCACTACGTTGAGAATTATTTGCCAGGTTTTGCAGCACCTTTCATCATAATTGTCATAAGGTTCGTCTCGAGATGGCTGCCATGGACAAAACTATGCTGAGGCCGAGCTCACTTTGTGTGGCCGATCCTTGGTACTGGAGACTGGAAAGAATACATTCTTTTAAGTATCATTTCACCATCCTTCTCCACTATTTTAAAAGTCAGAGCACCTTTTGGCAGTTAGAATAACAAGGAGTCGCTGGACGGGAAGTTTTTATGTGGGGTCTGGGGGCTGGTGCGGCAAGCCCTCCGCCAGTTCTGTGGTTTCTTTTTATTATCCCCAGAGAGGAGAAGTGGGCATGTGTTTGGCAGGTGAAAAGTGCAGATCCTGTTTCAGAGTATGAAACAGGATCCGCATGTTCATCCTGTTCCTTTAAGAATCCTTTGCTTCATCAGCTGGGAATCCCCCATAGTTCTCTATACCGCACTATGCGTGGGCCCAGTTAACTGGCTAGTTCAAAGAAGTATGCCGCAGAGCTTTTGAAATAACTACTACCATGAGAATTATTTAACAGCTTTCGCAGCACCTTTTATTATAATTGTTATAAGGTTCATCTGTGTCTCCTTAAACCCAAGATGGCTGCCATGGACAAACCTATGCTGAGGCCTACATCACTTGCTGTTGCCAATACTTGGTATGGGAATCTGGCAATAAGCCAGTCTTTTAGGTATAATTCTACCATCCTATCTCCAGTTTTTTAAAAGGCTTATGACCTTTCACCAGATAGCATAAGGACGAGTCGCTGGAGCAGATTATTTTGTGTGGGGTGGTGGGGGCCGGGGGCAGGGCATCTGTAAATCCGATGGGCTGTTTTTGTTATCCCTAGAGAAGAGAAGGGCGAATGTGTGTTGCAGGCAAAATGTGCGGATCCTGTTTCACACTTAGACTGAAAGAGGATCTGCACTTTTGAGCCTGTTCCTTTAAGAATCCTTTGATTCATCACCTGGGAATCCACCATGGTTCTCTAGACCTCTCTTTGCATGGGCACAGGTAACTGGCTTGTTCCAAGAAGTATGCGACAGAGCTTTTGAATTAACCAGTACTTTTAGAATTGTCAGGTTTTTAGCATGTTTAAACGTAATTGTGATAACGTTTGAATGTGCCTCCTTAAACCCAAGATGGCTGCCACGGATATAAATATGCTGAGGCATAGCTGACTTGTTGATGCCTATTTTTGTTAGTGGAGACTGACAAGAAGACATTCTTCTAAGTATCATCCCAACATCATTTTTCCATTGCGTAAAAATGGAGGGAAATTTTGCAAGTTAGTATTATAATTAGATGTAGGGTACGTATTTTTTTTTCTTTTTTTGTGGGGTAGGAGTGGATGGGCGTTTCAGGCCCTCTGTGAGTTCGCTGGTTTTCTTTTATTATCCCCAGAGAGGACAAGTGGGCATGTGTTTGGCAGGTGAAAAGTGTGGATTCTATTTCAGAGAATTAAACAGGATCCACATGATCATCCCATTCCTTTAAGAATCCTTTGCTTCATCAGCTGGGAATCCACCATGGTTCTATATACTCCTCTATGCGTTGGCACAGGTAACTGGCTTGTTCCAAGAAGTATGCCGCAGAGCTTTTCAATTAACCAGTACGTTGAAAATTATTTGCAGGTTTTCAGCATTTCACCCTAATTGTAATAACGTTTGTATGTGCCTCCTGAAACCCAAGATGGCTGCCACGGACATAACTATGCTGAGGTGTAGCCGACTTGGTGTTGCCTATTTTTGTCAGCGGAGACTAACAAGAAGCCATTCTAAGTATAAGCCCACCGTCATTTTTCCATTGTTAAAAAATGCAGGGAAATTTTGCAAGTTAGCTTTATAATTAGTAGCTGGAGGGTACGTTTTTTTTTTTTTTTTTTTTTTTTTTTGTCGGGTCGGTGTCGATGGGGGGGTCAGGCCCTCTATAAATTTTCTGGTTTGTTTTTATTATCCCCAAAGAGGGGAAGTCGGCATTTGATGGCAGCTGAAAAGTGCGGATACTCTTTCAGAGAATTAAACAGCATTCGCATGGTCATCCCGTTCCTTTAAGAATCCTGGAAGGGCGCGGTGGCTCACGCCTGTAATCCTAGCACTCTGGGAGGCCGAGGCAGGTGGATCGCTCGAGGTCAGGAGTTCGAGACCAGCCTGAGCAAGAGCGAGACCCCGTCTCTACTAAAAATAGAAAGACATTATATGGACAACTAAAAATCTATATAGAAAAAATTAGCCGGGCATAGTGGCGCATGCCTGTAGTCCCAGCTACTCGGGAGGCTGAGGCAGTAGGATCGTTTAAGCCGAGGAGTCTGAGGTTGCTGTGAACTAAGCTGACGCCACGGCACTCACTCTAGCCTGGGCAACAAATTGAGACTCTGTCTCAACAAAAAAAAAAAAAGAATCCTTTGCTTCATCAGCTGGGAAACCACCATGGTTCTATATACTCCCGTATGGGTGGGCACAGGTGACTGGCTTGTTCCAAGAAGTATGCCACAGAGGTTTTCAAATAAAAAGTACATTGAAAATTATTCGCAGGTGTTCAGCGTTTCATCATAATTGCGACAACGTTTGTATGTGCCTTGAAACCCAAGATGGCTGCCACAGACATAACTATGCCGAGGGGTAGCTGACTTGGTTTTGCCGATTTTTGTTAGCGGAGACTGACAAGAAGCCATTCTTCTAAGTATCATGCCGCCATCATTTTTCCGTTGGTTAAAAATGAAGGGAAATTTTGGAACTTAGCATTATAATTAGTAGCTGGAGGGTACGGTTTTTTTTGTGTGTGTGGGCGTTGTGGATGGGGGTGGTCAGGCCCTCTGTCAGTTCGCTGGTTAGTTTTTATTATCCCCAGAGAGGAGAAGTGGGCATGTGTTTGGCAGGTGAAAAGGGCGGATTCTGTTTCAGAGAATTAACGATGATCCCCATGGTCATCCCGTTCCTTTAATAATCCTTTACTTCATCAGCTGGAAATCCACCATGGTTCTATATACTCCTCTTTGCGTGGGAACAGGTAACTGGCTTGTTCCAAGAAGTATGCCGCAGAGCTTTTCAATTAACCACTACGTTGAAAATTATTTGCAGGTGTTCAGCGTTTCACCATAATTGTTATAACGTTTGTTTGTGCCTCCTGAAACCCAAGAAGGCTGCGACGGACATAACTATGCTGAGGAGTAGCTGACTTGGTGTTGCATATTTTTGTTAGTGGAGACAGACAAGAAGCCATTCTTCTAAGTATCATCCCACCACCATTTTTCCATTGTTTTAAAAGGCAGGGAAATTTTGCAAGTTAGCATTATAATTAGTAGCTGGAGGGTACGGTTTTTTTGTGTGTGTGGTCGATGTGGATGGGGGGGTCAGGCCCTCTGTCAGTTCGCTGGTTAGTTTTTATTATCCCCAGAGAGGAGAAGTGGGCATGTGTTTGGCAGGTGAAAAGGGCGGATTCTGTTTCAGAGAATTAAACAGGATCCGCATGGTCATCTCATTCCTTTAAGAATCCTTTGCTTCATCAGCTGGGATTCCACCATGTTTCTATATACTCCTCTATGCGTGGGCACAGGTACCTGGCTTGTTCCAAGAAGTATGCCGCAGAGCTTTTCAATTAACCACTACGTTGAAAATTATTTGCAGGTGTTCAGCGTTTCACCATAATTGTGATAACGTTTGTTTGTGCCTCCTGAAACCCAAGATGGCTGCCACGAACATAACTATGCTGAGTCGTAGCTGACTTGGTTTTGCCTATTTTTGTTAGTGGAGACTGACAAGAATCCATTCTTCTAAGTATCATCTCACCATCATTTTTCCATTGTTTAAAAATGCAGGAAAATTTTACAAGTTAGCATTATAATTAGTAGCTGGAGGCTACGGTGTTTTTTTTTTTTTTTTCCTGTGGGGTCGGTGTGTATGTGTTGGTCAGGCCCTCTGTCAGTTCGCTGGTTTGTTTTTATTATCTCCAGAGAGGAGAAGTGGGTATTAGTACGGCAGGTGAAAACTGCGGATCTGTTTCAGAGAATTAAACAGGATCCGCATGGTAATCCCGTTCCTTTAAGAATCCTTTGCTTCATGAGCTGGGAATCCACCATGGTTCTATATACTTCTCTATGCGTGGGCACAGGAAACTGGCTTGTTCCAAGAAGTATGCCTCAGAGCTTTTCAATTAACCAGTATGTTGAAAATCCTTTGCAGGTTTTCAGCGTTTCACCATAATTGTGATAACGTGTGTATGTGCCTACTGAAACCAAATATGGCTGCTATGGACATAACTATGCTGAGGCGTAGCTGACTTGGTGTTGCCTATTTTTTTCAGTGGAGACTGACAAGAAGCCATTCTTCTAAGTATCATCCCACCATCATTTCTCCATTGTTTAAAAATGCAGGGAAATTTTGCAAATTGGCATTATAATTAGTAGCTGGAGGGTACTTTTTTTTTTTGTGGGGTCGGTCAGGATGGCTGTTCAGGCCCTCTGTCAGATCGCTGGTTTGTTTTTATTGTCCCCAGAGAAGAGTAGTGGGCATGTGTTTGGCAGGTGAAAAGTTCGGATTTTGTTTCAGAGAATGAAACAGGATCCGCATGCTCATCCCGCTCCTTTTGGAAACTTTTGCTTCATCAGCTGGGAATCCACCATGGTTCTATATACTCCTCTATGTGTGGGCACATGTAACTGGCTTGTTCCAAGAAGTATGCCGCAGAGCTTTTCAATTAAGCAGTACGTTGAAAATTATTTGCAGGTGTTCAGCGATTCACCATAATTTTGATAACGTTTGTATGTGTCTCCTGAAACCCAATATGGCTGCAAAGGACATAAGTATGCTGAGGCGTAGCTGACTTCGTGTTGCCTATTTTTGTTAGTGGAGACTGACAAGAAGTCATTCTTCTAAGTATCATCCCACCACCATTTTTCCATTGTTTTAAAATGCAGGGAAATTTTGCAAGTTATCATTATAATTAGTAGCTGGAGGGTACTTTTTTTTTTTTGTGGGGTCAGTGTGGATGGGTTGGTGAGGCCATCTGTCAATTCACTGGTTTGTTTTTATTATCCCCAGAGAGGAGAAGTGGGCATGTGTTTGGCAGGTGAAAAGTGCGGATTCTGTTTCAGAGAATTAAACAGGATCCGCATGGTCATCTCATTCCTTTAAGAATCCTTTGCTTCATCAGCTGGGATTCCACCATGTTTCTATATACTCCTCTATGCGTGGACACAGGTACCTGGCTTGTTCCAAGAAGTATGCTGGAAAGTTTTCAAATTAACCAGTACGTTGAAAATTATTTGCAGGTTTTCAGCGTTTCACCATAATTTTGATAACGTTTGTATGTGCCTCCTGAAACCCAAGAAGGCTGCGACGGACATAACTATGCTGAGGAGTAGCTGACTTGGTGTTGCCTATTTTTGTTAGTGGTGACAGACAAGAAGCCATTCTTCAAGTATCATCCCACCACCATTTTTCCATTGTTTTAAAATGCAGGGAAATTTTGCAAGTTAGCATTATAATTAGTAGCTGGAAGGTACGGGGTTTTTCTGTGTGTGGTCGATGTGGATGGGGGGGGTCAGGCCCTCGGTCAGTTCGCTGGTTAGTTTTTATTATCCCCAGAGAGTAGAAGTGGGCATGTGTTTGGCAGGTGAAAAGTTCGGATTCTGTTTCAGAGAATGAAACAGGATCGGCATGCTCATCCCGTTCCTTTAGGAAACTTTTGCTTCATCAGCTGGGAATCCACCATGGTTCTATATACTCCTCTATGTGTGGGCACAGGTAACTGGCTTGTTCCAAGAAGTATGCCGCAGAGCTTTTCAATTAAGCAGTACGTTGAAAATTATTTGCAGGTTTTCAGCGTTTCACCATAATTCTCATAACGTTTGTATGTGTCTCCTGAAACCCAATATGGCTGCCAAGGACATAAGTATGCTGAGGCGTAGCTGTCTTCGTGTTCTCTATTTTTGTTAGTGGAGACTGACAAGAAGCCATTCTTCTAAGTATCATCCCACCATCATTTTTCCATTGTTTAAAAATGCAGGGAAATTTTGCAAGTTAGCATTATAATTAGTAGCTGGAGGGTACTTTTTTTTTTCTTGTGGGGTCAGTGTGGATGGGTTGGTCAGGCCATCTGTCAATTCACTGGTTCGTTTTTATTATCCCCAGAGAGGAGAAGTGGGCATGTGTTTGGCAGGTGAAAAGTGCGGATTCTGTTTCAGAGAATTAAACAGGATCCGCATGGTCATCTCATTCCTTTAAGCAACCTTTGCTTCATCAGTTGGGACTCCACCATATTTCTATATACTCCTCTATGCGTGGGCACAGGTACCTAGCTTGTTCCAAGAAGTATGCTAGAGAGTTTTCAAATTAACCAGTACGTTGAAAATTATTTGCAGGTTTTCAGCGTTTCACCGTAATTTTGATAACGTTTGTATGTGCCTCCTGAAACCCAAGAAGGCTGCGACGGACATAACTATGCTGAGGAGAAGCTGACTTGGTGTTGCCTATTTTTGTTAGTGGAGACAGACAAGAAGCCATTCTTCTAAGTATCATCCCACCACCATTTTTCCATTGTTTTAAAATGCAGGGAAATTTTGCAAGTTAGCATTATAATTAGTAGCTGGAGGGTACGGTTTTTTTGTGTGTGTGGTCGATGTGGATGGGGGGGGGTCAGGCCCTCTGTCAGTTCGCTGGTTAGTTTTTATTATCCCCAGAGAGGAGAAGTGGGCATGTGTTTGGCAGGTGAAAAGGGCAGATTCTGTTTCAGAGAATTAACGATGATCCACATGGTCATCCCGTTCCTTTAATAATCCTTAACTTCATCAGCTGGAAATCCACCATGGTTCTATATACTCCTCTTTGCTTGGGAACAGGTAACTGGCTTGTCCAAGATGTATGCCGCAGAGCTTTTCAATTAACCACTACGTTGAAAATTAGTTGCAGGTGTTCAGCGTTTCACCATAATTGTGATAACGTTTGTTTGTGCTTCCTGAAACCCAAAAAGGCTGCGACGGACATAACTATGCTGCGGAGTAGCTGACTTGGTGTTGCCTATTTTTGTTAGTGGAGACTGACAAGAAGCCATTCTTCTAAGTATCATCCCACCACCATGTTTCCATCGTTTTAAAATGCAGGAAAATTTTGCAAGATAGTTTTATAATTAGTAGCTGGAGGGTACTTTTTTTTTTTGTGGGGTCGCTGTGGATGTGGGTGCAAGGCCCTCTAGATGTTCGCTGGTTAGTTTTTATTATCCCCGGAGAGGAGAAGTGGGCATGTGTTTGGCAGGTGAAAAAGGCGCATTCTGTTTCAGAGAATTAACGATGATCCCCATGGTCAACCCGTTCCTTTAATAATCCTTTACTTCATCAGGTGGAAATCCACCATGGTTCTATATACTCCTCTTTGCGTGGGAACAGGTAACTGGCTTGTTCCAAGAAGTATGCCGCAGAGCTTTTCAATTAACCACTACGTTGAAAATTATTTGCAGGTGTTCAGCGTTTCACCATAATTGTGATAACGTTTGTTTGTGCCTCCTGAAACCCAAGATGGCTGCCACGAACATAACGATGCTGAGGCGTAGCTGATTTGGTTTTCCTTATTATTGTTAGTGGAGACTGACAAGAATCCATTCTTCTAAGTATCATCTCACCATCATTTTTCCATTGTTTATAAATGCAGGAAAATTTTGCAAGTTAGCATTATAATTAGTAGCTGGAGGCTACGGTGTTTTTTTTTTTTTTTCCTGTGGGGTCGCTGTGGATGTGTTGGTCAGGCCCTCTGTCAGTTCGCTGGTTTGTTTTTATTATCCCCAGAGAGGAGAAGTGGGTATTAGTATGGCAGGTGAAAACTGCGGATCTGTTTCAGAGAATTAAACAGGATCCGCATGGTAATCCCGTTCCTTTAAGAATCCTTTGCTTAATGAGCTGGAAATCCACCATGGTTCTATATACTTCTCTATGCGTGGGCACAGGAAACTGGCTTGTTCCAAGAAGTATGCCTCAGAGCTTTTCAATTAACCAGTATGTTGAAAATCCTTTGCAGGTTTTCAGCGTTTCACCATAATTGTGATAACGTGTGTATGTGTCTCCTGAAACCCAATATGACTGCCAAGGACATAAGTATGCTGAGGCGTAGCTGACTTCGTGTTGCCTATTTTTGTTAGTGGAGACTGACAAGAAGCCATTCTTCTAAGTATCATCCCGCCATCATTTTCGATTGTTTAAAAATGCAGAGAAATTTTGCAAGTTAGCATTAAAATTAGTAGCTGGAGGGTACTTTTTTTTTTTTTTTTGTGGGGTCAGTGTGGATGGGTTGGTCAGGCCATCTGTCAATTCACTGGTTTGTTTTTATTATCCCCAGAGAGGAGAAGTGGGCATGTGTTTGGCAGGTGAAAAGTGCGGATTCTGTTTCAGAGAATTAAACAGGATCCGCATGGTCATCTCATTCCTTTAAGAATCCTTTACTTCATCAGCTGGGATTCCACCATGTTTCTATATACTCCTCTATGCGTGGGCACAGGTACCTGGCTTGTTCCAAGAAGTATGCTGGAGAGTTTTCAAATTAACCAGTACGTTGAAAATTATTTGCAGGTTTTCACCGTTTCACCATAATTTTGATAACGTTTGTATGTGCCTCCTGAAACCCAAGAAGGCTGCGACGGACATAACTATGCTGAGGAGTAGCTGACTTGGTGTTGCCTATTTTTGTTAGTGGAGACAGACAAGAAGCCATTCTTCTAAGTATCATCCCACCACCATTTTTCCATTGTTTTAAAATGCAGGGAAATTTTGCAAGTTAGCATTATAATTAGTAGCTGGAGGGTACGGTTTTTTTTTGTGTGTGGTCGATGTGGATGGGGGGGTCAGGCCCTCTGTCAGTTCGCTGGTTAGTTTTTATTATCCCCGGAGAGGAGAAGTGGGCATGTGTTTGGCAGGTGAAAAGTGCGGATTCTGTTTCAGAGAATTAAACAGGATCCGCATGGTCATCTCATTCCTTTAAGAATCCTTTGCTTCATCAGCTGGAAATCCACCATGGTTCTATATACTCCTCTTTGCGTGGGAACAGGTAACTGGCTTGTTCCAAGAAGTACGCTGGAGAATTTTCATATTAACCAGTACGTTGAAAATTATTTGCAGGTGTTCAGCGTTTCACCATAATTGTGATAACGTTTGTTTGTGCCTCCTGAAACCCAAGATGGCTGCCACGAACATAACTATGCTGAGGCGTAGCTGACTTGGTTTTGCCTATTTTTGTTAGTGGAGACTGACAAGAATCCATTCTTCTAAGTATCATCTCACCATCATTTTTCCATTGTTTAAAAATGCAGGAAAATTTTGCAAGTTAGCATTATAATTAGTAGCTGGAGGCTACGGTGTTTTTTTTTTTTTTCCTGTGGGGTCGGTGTGGATGTGTTGGTCAGGCCCTCTGTCAGTTCGCTGGTTTGTTTTTATTATCTCCAGAGAGGAGAAGTGGGTATTAGTATGGCAGGTGAAAACTGCGGATCTGTTTCAGAGAATTAAACAGGATCCACATGGTAATCCCGTTCCTTTAAGAATCCTTTGCTTCATGAGCTGGGAATCCACCATGGTTCTATATACTTCTCTATGCGTGGGCACAGGAAACTGGCTTGTTCCAAGAAGTATGCCTCAGAGCTTTTCAATTAACCAGTATGTTGAAAATCCTTTGCAGGTTTTCAGCGTTTCACCATAATTGTGATAACGTGTGTATGTGCCTACTGAAACCAAATATGGCTGCTATGGACATAACTATGCTGAGGCGTAGCTGACTTGGTGTTGCCTATTTTTTTCAGTGGAGACTGACAAGAAGCCATTCTTCTAAGTATCATCCCACCATCATTTTTCCATTGTTTAAAAATGCAGAGAAATTTTTCAAATTGGCATTATAATTAGTAGCTGGAGGGTACTTTTTTTTTTGTGGGGTCGGTCAGGATGGGTGTTCAGGCCATCTGTCAGATCGCTGGTTTGTTTTTATTATCCCCAGAGAAGAGTAGTGGGCATGTGTTTGGCAGGTGAAAAGTTCGGATTCTGTTTCAGAGAATGAAACAGGATCCGCATGCTCATCCCGTTCCTTTTGGAAACTTTTGCTTCATCAGCTGGGAATCCACCATGGTTCTATATACTCCTCTATGTGTGGGCACAGGTAACTGGCTTGTTCCAATAAGTATGCCGCAGAGCTTTTCAATTAACCACTACGTTGAAAATTATTTGCAGGTTTTCAGCGTTTCACCATAATTTTGATAACGTTTGTATGTGTCTCCTGAAACCCAATATGGCTGCAAAGGACATAAGTATGCTGAGGCGTAGCTGACTTCGTGTTGCCTATTTTTGTTAGTGGAGACTGACAAGAAGCCATTCATCTAAGTATCATCCCACCACCATTTTTCCATTGTTTTAAAATGCAGGGAAATTTTGCAAGTTATCATTATAATTAGTAGCTGGAGGGTACTTTTTTTTTTTTTTTGTGGGGTCAGTGTGGATGGGTTGGTCAGGCCATCTGTCAATTCACTGGTTTGTTTTTATTATCCCCAGAGAGGAGAAGTGGGCATGTGTTTGGCAGGTGAAAAGTGCGGATTCTGTTTCAAAGAATTAAACAGGATCCGCATGGTCATCTCATTCCTTTAAGAATCCTTTGCTTCATCAGCTGGGATTCCACCATGTTTCTATATACTCCTCTATGCGTGGACACAGGTACCTGGCTTGTTCCAAGAAGTATGCTGGAGAGTTTTCAAATTAACCAGTACGTTGAAAATTATTTGCAGGTTTTCAGCGTTTCACCATAATTTTGATAACGTTTGTATGTGCCTCCTGAAACCCAAGAAGGCTTCGACGGACATAACTATGCTGAGGAGTAGCTGACTTGGTGTTGCCTATTTTTTTTAGTGGTGACAGACAAGAAGCCATTCTTCAAGTATCATCCCACCACCATTTTTCCATTGTTTTAAAATGCAGGGAAATTTTGCAAGTTAGCATTATAATTAGTAGCTGGAAGGTACGGGTTTTTTTTGTGTGTGGTCGATGTGGATGGGGGGGGTCAGGCCCTCGGTCAGTTCGCTGGTTAGTTTTTATTATCCCCAGAGAGGAGAAGTGGGCATGTGTTTGGCAGGTGAAAAGTTCGGATTCTGTTTCAGAGAATGAAACAGGATCGGCATGCTCATCCCGTTCCTTTAGAAAACTTTTGCTTCATCAGCTGGGAATCCACCATGGTTCTATATACTTCTCTATGCGTGGGCACAGGAAACTGGCTTGTTCCAAGAAGTATGCCTCAGAGCTTTTCAATTAACCAGTATGTTGAAAATCCTTTGCAGGTTTTCAGCGTTTCACCATAATTGTGATAACGTGTGTATGTGTCTCCTGAAACCCAATATGGCTGCCAAGGACATAAGTATGCTGAGGCGTAGCTGACTTCGTGTTGCCTATTTTTGTTAGTGGAGACTGACAAGAAGCCATTCTTCTAAGTATCATCCCGCCATCATTTTTCCATTGTTTAAAAATGCAGAGAAATTTTGCAAGTTAGCATTAAAATTAGTAGCTGGAGGGTACTTTTTTTTTTTTTTGTGGGGTCAGTGTGGATGGGTTGGTCAGGCCATCTGTCAATTCACTGGTTTGTTTTTATTATCCCCAGAGAGGAGAAGTGGGCATGTGTTTGGCAGGTGAAAAGTGCGGATTCTGTTTCAGAGAATTAAACAGGATCCGCATGGTCATCTCATTCCTTTAAGAATCCTTTGCTTCATCAGCTGGGACTCCACCATGTTTCTATATACTCCTCTATGCGTGGGCACAGGTACCTGGCTTGTTCCAAGAAGTATGCTGGAGAGTTTTCAAATTAACCAGTACGTTGAAAATTATTTGCAGGTTTTCACCGTTTCACCATAATTTTGATAACGTTTGTATGTGCCTCCTGAAACCCAAGAAGGCTGCGACGGACATAACTATGCTGAGGAGTAGCTGACTTGGTGTTGCCTATTTTTGTTAGTGGAGACAGACAAGAAGCCATTCTTCTAAGTATCATCCCACCACCATTTTTCCATTGTTTTAAAATGCAGGGAAATTTTGTAAGTTAGCATTATAATTAGTAGCTCGGGGGTACGGTTATTTTGTGTGTGGTCAATGTGGATGGGGGGGTCAGGCCCTCTGTCAGTTCGCTGGTTAGTTTTTATTATCCCCAGAGAGGAGAAGTGGGCATGTATTTGGCAGGTGAAAAGGGCGGATTCTGTTTCAGAGAATTAACGATGATCCCCATGGTCATCCCGTTCCTTTAATAATCCTTAACTTCATCAGCTGGAAATCCACCATGGTTCTATATACTCCTCTTTGCGTGGGACCAGGTAACTGGCTTGTTCCAAGAAGTATGCCGCAGAGCTTTTCAATTAACCACTACGTTGAAAATTATTTGCAGGTGTTCAGCGTTTCACCATAATTGTGATAACGTTTGTTTGTGCCTCCTGAAACCCAAGATGGCTGCGACGGACATAACTATGCTGAGGAGTAGCTGACTTGGTGTTGCCTATTTTTGTTAGTGGAGACTGACAAGAAGCCATTCTTCTAAGTATCATCCCACCACCATTTTTCCATTGTTTTAAAATGCAGGGAAATTTTGTAAGTTAGCATTATAATTAGTAGCTGGAGGGTACGGTTTTTTTTGTGTGTGTGGTCGATGTGGATGGGGGGGTCACGCCCTCTGTCAGTTCGCTGCTTAGTTTTTATTATAACCAGAGAGGAGAAGTGGGCAGGTGTTTGGCAGGAGAAAAGGGCGGATTCTGTTTCAGACAATTAACGATGATCCCCATGGTCATTCCGTTCCTTTAATAATCCTTTACTTCATCAGCTGGAAATCCACCATGTTTCTATATACTCCTCTTTGCGTGGGAACAGGTAAGTGGCTTGTTCCAAGAAGTATGCCGCAGAGCTTTTCAATTAACCAGTACGTTGAAAATTATTTGCAGGTGTTCAGCGTTTCACCATAATTGTGATAACGTTTGTTTGTGCCTCCTGAAACCCAAGAAGGCTGCGATGGACATAAGTATGCTGAGGAGTAGCTGACTTGGTGTTGCCTATTTTTGTTAGTGGAGACAGACAAGAAGCCATTCTTCTAAGTGTCATCCCACCACCATTTTTCCATTGTTTTAAAATGCAGGGAAATTTTGCAAGTTAACATTATAATTAGTAGCTGGAGGGTACTTTTTTTTTTTATGTGTGGTCGATGTGGATGGGGGAGGTCAGGAACTCTGTCAGTTCGCTGGTTTCTTTTTATTATCCCCAGAGAGGAGAAGTGGGCATGTTTTTGGCAGGTGAAAAGTGCGGATTCTGTTTCAGAGAATTAAACAGGATCCGCATGGTCATCTCATTCCTTTAAGAATCCTTTGCTTCATCAGCTGGGATTCCACCATGTTTCTATATACTCCTCTATGCTTGGGCACAGGTACCTGGCTTGTTCCAAGAAGTATGCCGCAGAGCTTTTCAATTAACCACTACGTTGAAAATTATTTGCAGGTGTTCAGCGTTTCACCATAATTTTGATAACGTTTGTATGTGCCTCCTGAAACCCAAGAAGGCTGCGACGGACATAACTATGCTGAGGAGTAGCTGACTTGGTGTTGCCTATTTTTGTTAGTGGAGACAGACAAGAAGCCATTCTTCTAAGTATCATCCCACCACCATTTTTCCATTGTTTTAAAATGCAGGGAAATTTTGCAAGTTAGCAGTATAATTAGTAGCTGCAGGGTACGGTTTTTTTGTGTGTGTGGTCGATGTTGATGGGGGGGTCAGGCCCTCTGTCAGTTCCCTGGTTAGTTTTTATTATCCCCAGAGAGGAGAAGTGGGCATGTGTTTGGCAGGTGAAAAGGGCAGATTCTGTTCAGGGAGAATTAATGATGATCCCCATGCTCATCCCGTTCCTTTAATAATCGTTTACTTCATTAGCTGGAAATCCACCATGGTTCTATATACTCCTCTTTGCGTGGGAACAGGTAACTGGCTTGTTGCAAGAAGTATGCCGCAGAGCTTTTCTATTAACCACTACGTTGAAAATTATTTGCAGGTGTTCAGTGTTTCACCATAATTGTGATAACCTTTGTTTGTGCCTCCTGAAACCCAATATGGCTGCCATGAACATAACGATGCTGAGGCGTAGCTGATTTGGTTTTGCCTATTTTTGTTAGTGGAGACTGACCAGAATCCATTCTTCTAAGTATCATCTCACCATCATTTTTCCATTGTTTAAAAATGCAGGGAAATTTTGCAAGTTAGCATTATAATTAGTAGCTGGAGGCTACGGTGTTTTTTTTTTTTTTTCCTGTGGGGTCGGTGTGGATGTGTTGGTCAGGCCCTCTGTCAGTTCGCTGGTTTGTTTTTATTATCCCCAGAGAGGAGAAGTGGGTATTAGTATGGCAAGTGAAAACTGCGGATCTGTTTCAGAGAATTAAACAGGATCCGCATGGTAATCCCGTTCCTTTAAGAATCCTTTGCTTCATGAGCTGGGAATCCACCATGGTTCTATATACTTCTCTATGCGTGGGCACAGGAAACTGGCTTGTTCCAAGAAGTATGCCTCAGAGCTTTTCAATTAACCAGTATGTTGAAAATCCTTTGCAGGTTTTCAGCGTTTCACCATAATTGTGATAACGTGTGTATGTGTCTCCTGAAACCCAATATGGCTGCCAAGGACATAAGTATCCTGAGGCGTAGCTGACTTCCTGTGGCCTATTTTTGTTAGTGGAGACTGACAAGAAGCCATTCTTCTAAGTATCATCCAACCATCATTTTTCCATTGTTTAAAAATGCAGGGAAATTTTGCAAGTTAGCATTACAATTAGTAGCTGGAGGGTACTTTTTTTTTTTTTTTTGTGGGGTCAGTGTGGATGGGTTGGTCAGGCCATCTGTCAATTCACTGGTTTGTTTTTATTATCCCCAGAGAGGAGAAGTGGGCATGTGTTGGCAGGTGAAAAGTGCGGATTCTGTTTCAGAGAATTAAACAGGATCCGCATGGTCATCTCATTCCTTTAAGAATCCTTTGCTTCATCAGCTGGGATTCCACCATGTTTCTATATACTCTTCTATGCGTGGGCACAGGTACCTGGCTTGACCCAAGAAGTATGCCGAAGAGCTTTTCAATTAACCAGTACGTTGAAAATTATTTGCAGGTTTTCAGCGTTTCACCATAATTGTGATAACGTTTGTATGTGCCTCCTGAAACCCAAGAAGGCTGCGACGGACATAACTATGCTGAGGAGTAGCTGACTTGGTGTTGCCTATTTTTGTTAGTGGAGACAGACAAGAAGCCATTCTTCTAAGTATCATCCTACCACCATTTTTGCATTGTTTTAAAATGCAGGGAAATTTTGCAAGTTACCATTATAATTAGTAGCTGGAGGGTACGGTTTTTTTTTTGTGTGTGGTCGATGTGGATGGGGGGGTCAGGCTCTCTGTCAGTTTGCTGGTTAGTTTTTATTATCCCCAGAGAGGAGAAGTCGGCATGTGTTTGGCAGATGAAAAGGGCGGATTCTGTTTCAGAGAATTAACGATGATCCCCATGCTCATCCGGTTCCTTTAATAATCCTTTACTTCATCAGCTGGAAATCCACCATGGTTCTATATACTCTTCTTTGCGTGGGAACAGGTAATTGGCTTGTTCCAAGAAGTATGCCGCAGAGCTTTTCAATTAACCAGTACGTTGAAAATTATTTGCAGGTGTTCAGAGTTTCACCATAATTGTGATAACGTTTGTTTGTGCCTCCTGAAACCCAAGAAGGCTGCGACGGACATAACTATGCTGAGGAGTAGCTGACTTGGTGTTGCCTATTTTTGTTAGTGGAGACTGACAAGAAGCCATTCTTCTAAGTATCATCCCACCACCATTTTTCCATTGTTTTAAAATGCAGGGAAATTTTGTAAGTTAGCATTATAATTAGTAGCTGGAGGGTACGGTTTTTTTTTTTGTGTGTGTGGTCGATGTGGATGGGGGGGTCAGGCCCTCTGTGAGTTCGCTGGTTAGTTTTTATTATCCCCAGAGAGGAGAAGTGGGCATGTGTTTGGCAAGTGAAAAGGGCGGATTCTGTTTCAGAGAATTAACGGTGATCCCCA
The DNA here is from genome assembly GCF_041146395.1 of Eulemur rufifrons. Lineage (NCBI taxonomy): Eukaryota > Metazoa > Chordata > Mammalia > Primates > Lemuridae > Eulemur > Eulemur rufifrons. Next base: position 199,091 of record NW_027182921.1, read on the forward strand.
TGGTCATCCCGTTCCTTTAATAATCCTTTACTTCATCAGCTGGAAATCCACCATGGTTCTATATACTCCTCTTTGCGTGGGAACAGGTAACTGGCTTGTTCCAAGAAGTATGCCGCAGAGCTTTTCAATTAACCACTACGTTGAAAATTATTTGCAGGTGTTCAGCGTTTCACCATAATTGTGATAACGTTTGTTTGTGCCTCCTGAAACCCAAGATGGCTGCCACGAACATAACGATGCTGAGGCGTAGCTGACTTGGTTTTGCCTATTTTTGTTAGTGGAGACTGACAAGAATCCATTCTTCTAAGTATCATCTCACCATCATTTTTCCATTGTTTAAAAATGCAGGAAAATTTTGCAAGTTAGCATTATAATTAGTAGCTGGAGGCTACGGTGTTTTGTTTTTTTTTTTCCTGTGGGGTCGGTGTGGATGTGTTGGTCAGGCCCTCTGTCAGTTCGCTGGTTTGTTTTTATTATCCCCAGAGAGGAAAAGTGGGTATTAGTATGGCAGTTGAAAAGTGCGTATTCTGTTTCAGAGAATTAAACAGGATCCGCATGGTAATCCCGTTCCTTTAAGAATCCTTTGCTTCATGAGCTGGGAATCCACCATGGTTCTATATACTTCTCTATGCGTGGGCACAGGAAACTGGCTTGTTCCAAGAAGTATGCCTCAGAGCTTTTCAATTAACCAGTATGTTGAAAATCCTTTGCAGGTTTTCAGCGTTTCACCATAATTGTGATAACGTGTGTATGTGCCTACTGAAACCAAATATGGCTGCTATGGACATAACTATGCTGAGCCGTAGCTGACTTGGTGTTGCCTATTTTTTTCAGTGGAGACTGACAAGAAGCCATTCTTCTAAGTATCATCCCACCATCATTTCTCCATTGTTTAAAAATGCAGGGAAATTTTGCAAATTGGCATTATAATTAGTAGCTGCAGGGTACTTTTTTTTTTGTGGGGTTGGTCAGGATGGGTGTTCAGGTGTTGAGCCTACGAATACTGAGTTGTAGAAATGCCCCCTGTATTTCTGGAGACAAGATTTGATTTCAGAAGTCAAATAAGGCTTTCCCTTAAGGAAAAGATAAATGTGTTAGTTCAAAAGCTGCCTCGTCTCAGGAGGGCGTCTTGCTGGTCAGTAGAAGCTGCATCTCAAGGAGACAGCTGTAACCTGGGCCTTTGGTTCTCACCTGTTTTGAAAGACAAGGCAGGCCTCCCTTAGGACCAAAGGTTGCTGGTGCTGCTGACAGGTGGACCCCCGGAGATGAGAGCTAATCACATAGATATGCTAATGCTCAAGCCGGGCCCAGATGGAACCATGCGGTTCAAGTAATTAACACAAAGCACAGCCCATGTTGACTTCTGGGATCATCTCTGTCTCCAAGAACACAATCACCAGAGCCAAGATGTCTCTGTTTGTTGCTAAAGTAATAGCCTTATCATAAAACTTAGAAGTTTGCCCCAAGAAGATTTTATAACCCATTGTTCCCCTAGTTAGAGTTAGTTAAAGGATCTGTAGTAGACTTTTAGGAGACTTTGACCCTAAAGCAAACTGCCTGTTAGTATCAAAATCCCGTTGCCCTTGGCAACTGGAGCCTGTATGTACCCTATATAATACCTGTGTGGAGTTTCAGTCGGGGAAATATTTGATGCGGGTAAAATATTTCCATCCGGATACCCTCCTTTATCTATTTTCATAAACTTTCACTTTATAAACAAAAAAAAAAAAAAAGGACCTCTTTGCGGGGAGCGTAGCTAACTCCCCGCAAACTGGCGTAGTCGGCAGGACACTCCGATAGGGTCTTGAAGGCAAAAGGCTTTGCTCGAGTGAAGAGTTCCCGAATTGCATCGCAAGGGACCTGGAGTGGATTGAAAGTCGAGCGCGCGTCTTACCTAGTGAGAGGTAAGTGAACATCTCCAGGGCAAAGTAAATTATTATTCTGTCCGGATTAAAATAATGAGGAAGACTATCTTTTCTGAGTATGTGGAATTGTTGAGAGCTTATTAAAGAGTACTAGAGTAATTGCCAAAAAGAAAAATCTCGAGAAATTGTTAATTTAATTTCCAAGCACTGTGATTGGTTCCCACCTCCGGGTGAGTTCAAGCTGCAGCAAAAGTAGTTGGCGCTGAAAACATTATGAAAAGCGCTCCGAAAATAAATAAATAAATAAATAAATTAAATTTCTCTATGTATTTAAAAGCTCTGCTCTTTAATTTCTCAAGCTCTACAGCTGTTTCATTCTAACTCAGAATTCTCTTTTAGCGAGACGGAGGATATCCGTCCTAAAATAAGCTTAGTAAAAGATCTGGAGCCTGTTTTTAGCAGGAAAGAGAAGGTCAATTGGGACCTTCCGTCTGCATTGGGCCAGGATAAGACAAAGCCAATAAAAGTAGGTACCGACCCTCTTCTTGGGTCTATAGAAAATATAGAAAAGAGAAAAAGAAAGAATTCTAAAGGAGAACTTTCACTTTAAGAGCTCTCTGCGCGGCTCAAGTCAGCCGCTTTAAGCTTGGGAACCGCTACTCTCTAATGCAAATGATTCCTTGAAGCATGATCCACCGTTGAGAGAGGCTGTTAAAAAAAAAAAAACTTTTAAAGAACAAACTAAGATCTTAGAAAAGATGATCAGGTTATTGCTCAAATTCAACAGTGCTGTATTGGAACATAAGAGAAGATAGCTTCTCCTAAACAGTCTGTGTTTTCTTGTGTAAGATGTTAAAGAAAATGTTAATGAAACTTATGTAGATTTTATCACTAGATTACAAGATGTGCAAAAAACGGTTAGTCCGCCTGACTTAAAAAATTTAATATTACATATATTGGCTTTTAATAATACTAATTCAAAATGTTAGCGGCTTTTACATCCGCCGCTCAAAAAAAAAAAAAAAGGGTTTCGCCGAAAAGTTAAATCAGAGGCTTTTAAAATACAAATGTTGGCTGAGGCTAGCAGTGGGAAAGGCCTTCCCAGAAAGCAAAAAACTGTCGTAAAATGTCTCGATTATGTCCGTAAAGGACATTTTGGAAAAAAAAAAAAAATTATAAACAACTTTCCGGAGCTTTTATCACTGACCGGAGCTCTCTTACCTTAAAAGGGATTTCAGTACATTTGGGTATAGTTGATTCAGATTACTCAGGAAAAATTTCAGTTAATGATGAGTTCCAATTTTGATTATCTTATTCAGGCTAGAGACCGTATTGCACAACTTCTATTGTTACCTTATATACAGAAGTTCTAAGGCAAGGAGGTTTTGGGAGCACTGGAACTAAAGTGTATTGGCAAGCTTTAATTAATGACCAGAGACCTCAATTAGAGATTAAGTTAAATGGCAAATCTTTTGTTGGACTTGTAGATACTGGGGCTGATGTTACAATTATTTCTAAAAGTTTTTGGCCAAAGGCTTGGCCTTTACAAGAAGTTCCTACTGTTCTTACCGGAATAGGAACGATGACTGACATATTTCAAAGTCGACAAATTTTAAATTGTTCAGGTCCTGATGGACAGACAGCCACTTTAAAACCTTACGTGGCTAACATCACTATTAATTTGTGGGGAAGAGATTTGTTACAGCAATGGGGAGCATACATCAATATACCTAATACATCTGCTCCTGCTAAACAGATTATGTTAAATATGAATTATAACCCTTGTTTTGGTTTGGGTAAAAGGAGCCAAGGGGCTAAGACTTTCGAGGCACCAAAGGCACATACTTCTCGGCATGGTTTATGCTATCCAAATTTTGGATAGCGGCCACTGCTGCTGAAAAGCACCATTATGCTCTGGCTTTAAATTGGATATCACAAAAGCCTATATGGACAGAGCAGTGGCCACTAAACCAAGAAAAATTGGGTGCTCTTCAAATATTAGGAGAAGAACAATTACAAGCAGGACATATAGAGGAGTCCACCAGTCCGTGGAATTCTCCTATATTTGTTATTAAAAAGAAATCTGGCAAATGGCAAATGTTAACTGATTTAAAAATAATCAATATAATTATACAATTAATAATCAAGCCAAACGTATTGTTTCTCATTGTCCCACTTGTCAATTAATTAATCAGCTTAAATTTTCTGCAGGACTTAATCCTCGAGGTCTCTCGCCAAATGAATTATGGCAAATGGATGTTACTCATATTCCTAAATTTGGCAAGTTAGGTATTGTACGTGTTACTGTAGATACTTATTCCAGTCTTATTATGGCTACTCCATCCTCTGGAGAAACTGTTAGACATGTACTTTCACGTTTACACTCCTGTTTTGTATAAATGGGAGTCCCAGCCACCATTAAAACTGACAATGGCCCTGCTTACACTAGTCATTCTTTTGCAGCTTTTTATATTAAATGAGACATCAAGCACATTACTGGCATTCCTTATAATCCTCAAGGACAAGGTATTATAGAACGTACACATCAAACTTTAAAAAACATGTTATTAAAACAAAAAGGGGGAGGTAGACAGTCTCCCAAAGACAGAATAAATCAAGCCTTATTTACCTAAAATTTTTTGAATATTCATAAGGAAGATAAATTAACAGCAATAGAAAAGCATTGGAATGGGAGTCCACAATCAGACTCTTTCCCTCACCAGCCTATCTGGTGGAAAGATAATGTAGAAAATAAATGGAAAAAAGGATGGGCAAAGGTGTGGGGGAGAGTTTTTGCTTGTGTTTTGACAGATGACAGACCAACAGTCTGGATTCCAAGCAGAAGAATCAAACCCAGAGTGGAAACTCAAGGGGAAAAGGCAGAAGACACGTCAGGCACAGACCATGACGTGGGGACAGCTGAAGAGAACATACAAAGAAGCAGACAAGATATTGAACCGGACATTTGTACCTAAAACGTCTGTAAATCTTTTTCTTGCCATGATCTGCGTGGTGAGCATGGTGGTAAGAGTGTCTGGCAACCAGACACATCACTATTGGGCATTCTAAAATTGCACCCACAGATATACCCCTTTGTAAGAAAGTAATAATTTCTGATCCTAAAACTTGGGTACAATGGGACAATTATAGAGCTCACACGGGGCGCATTCTTGCTGGGTCCACATCTTATGGTGTTGTCCTAGACTGGAGTCCCTATGGACATCCTGCCTCCTCTCACAATTTTAAAAAGCTTCATTGGAATAAAACTGCCACCTCGATGTCTGTAAAAGACACTGACCTTAAAAGTCATATTACATGGCTCAATGATGGTATGAGCTCTCCAGCTCCTCATATTTTAGATGGCCCTATTCATGATCAATTGTGGAAAATATCAGCTGCTTTGCACCCTTTGCAGGCCTGGATTAGCACACACACTGGATACAAACAATAGCCGAGAATGGACTTTTAATTTAAATTCTACTCATTATATTCAAGTTTGTGTTAGACTGCCTTACTTATTTATGATTGGACATGCTGTTTATAAAGAACCTTCTTTCCTAGTGACCTGTGACAACTGTTCTTATTATACCTGTATTAAGAATTCTATAAAGTTCAACCCTTATAAAGAAACACTTTATATTTTCAAAGCCAGAACAGGACTGTGGTTACCTGTTAAAATGAATAGAGTCTGGCAAGAAACACCAGCAATGTTCCTTTTGGATAAACTACTTAACCACATTCTTAAACGTACAAAAAGATTTATTGGTCTCTTAATAGCAGCTATTTTGGGAATCATTGCTGTCACTGCTTCTGCGGCCACCGCAGGTGTGGCTCTACATCAGACCGTTCAGACCACTGAATTTGTTCAAAACTGGCACCATGATTCAAATCAATTATGGTCTACACAAAATCAAATTGACTCTAAATTAGCTACTCAAGTGGCTGACTTACAGCAAGCAGTCACCTTGTTGGGAGACCAGGTTATAAGTCTACAAAAGCAACTTAGACTTCGTTGTGATTGGAATATCACTCAATTTTGTGTTACACCTCATATATATAATCAAACTCGGTTTCCTTGGGAAAACATCAAAAAACATCTACTTAATCAAGGAAATCTGACTGAAGAGATTAAAAATTTACAACAAGAAATATTAAGTACCTTCAGTCACAAACTTAAATTGCTCTCTGAAGCTGACATTATTGATGACATCTCTTCTGGTTTGGAGTCAGCTGATCCACTTTATAATCTTAAGATCTATGGGAGTTCCACTATTGTAACTTTTAGCATTATTTTAATCCTTTGCTTGTGTTTATTTATAGTCTGGAGAAAACTCCGAAGCAGACAAGAATCCAGAGACCAACTCCTCGCTGTGATGGCTGTCCAACTCCATCACCTTTCTTCAAAAAATAAAAAAGGGGGAGATGTTGAGCCTAAGAATACTGAGTTGTAGAAATGCCCCCTGTATTTCTGGAGACAAGATTTGATTTCAGAAGTCAAATAAGGCTTTGCCTTAAGGAAAAGATAAATGTGTTAGTTCAAAAGCTGCCTCGTCTCAGGAGGGCGTCTTGCTGGTCAGTAGAAGCTGCATCTCAAGGAGACAGCTGTAAACTGGGCCTTTGGTTCTCACCTGTTTTGAAAGACAAGGCAGGCCTCCCTTAGGACCAAAGGTTGCTGGTGCTGCTGACAGGTGGACCCCCGGAGATGAGAGCTAATCAGATAGATATGCTAATGCCCAAGCCGGGCCCAGATGGAACCATGCGGTTCAAGTAATTAACACAAAGCACAGCCCATGTTGACTTCTGGGATCATCTCTGTCTCCAAGAACACAATCACCAGAGCCAAGATGTCTCTGTTTGTTGCTAAAGTAATAGCCTTATCATAAAACTTAGAAGTTTGCCCCAAGAAGATTTTATAACCCATTGTTCCCCTAGTTAGAGTTAGTTAAAGGATCTGTAGTAGACTTTTAGGAGACTTTGACCCTAAAGCAAACTGCCTGTTAGTATCAAAATCCCATTGCGCTTGGCAACCGGAGCCTGTATGTACCCTATATAATACCTGTGTGGAGTTTCAGTCGGGGAAATATTTGATGCGGGTAAAATATTTCCATCCGGATACCCTTCTTTATCTATTTTCATAAACTTTCACTTTATAAACTATATCTTTGGCTCTGTGTATTATTATTGCCATTACTTTATATTTTTATTTCTGTTTCCTACTATATTTTTCATCCTTTGCGATGACCCCTGCCTGAGAGACCTGATCGGAACAAAAAACCTCTTTGCAGGGAGCGTAGCTAACTCCCTGCAAACTGGCGTAGTCAACTTAGAGATCTGATCAGAACAAAGAGAAAAGGACCACATTGCGGGGAGCGTAGCTAACTCCCCGTATTCAGGACCTCTGTCAGATCGCTGGTTTGTTTTTATTATCCCCAGAGAAGAGTAGTGGGCATGTGTTTGGCAGGTGAAAAGTGCGGATTCTGTTTCAGAGAATTAAACAGGATCCGCATGGTCATCTCATTCCTTTAAGAATCCTTTGCTTCATCAGCTGGGATTCCACCATGTTTCTATATACTCCTCTAAGCGTGGGCACAGGTACCTGGCTTGTTCCAAGAAGTATGCTGGAGAGTTTTCAAATTAACCAGTACGTTGAAAATTATTTGCAGGTTTTCAGCATTTTACCATAATTGTGATAACGTTTGTATGTGCCTCCTGAAAGCCAAGAAGGCTGCGACGGACATAACTATGCTGAGGAGTAGCTGACTTGGTGTTGCCTATTTTTGTTAGTAGAGACAGACAAGAAGCCATTCTTCTAAGTATCCTCCCACCACCATTTTTCCATTGTTTTAAAATGCAGGGAAATTTTGCAAGTTAGCATTATAATTAGTAGCTGGAGGGTACGGTTTTTTTTTTGTGTGGTCGATGTGGATGGGGGGGTCAGGCCCTCTGTCAGTTCGCTGGTTAGTTTTTATTATCCCCAGAGAGGAGAAGTGGGCATGTGTTTGGCAGGTGAAAAGGGCGGATTCTGTTTCAGAGAATTAACGATGATCCCCATGGTCATCCCATTCCTTTAATAATCCTTTACTTCATCAGCTGGAAATCCACCATGGTTCTATATACTCCTCTTTGCGTGGGAACATGTAACTGGCTTGTTCCAAGATGTATGCCGCAGAGCTTTTCAATTAACCACTACGTTGAAAATTATTTGCAGGTGTTCAGCATTTCACCATAATTGTGATAAAGTTTGTATGTGCCTCCTGAAACCCAAGAAGGCTGCGACGGACATAACTATGCTGAGGAGTAGCTGACTTGGTGTTGCCTATTTTTGTTAGTGGAGACTGACAAGAAGCCATTCTTCTAAGTATCATCCCACCACCATTTTTCCATTGTTTTAAAATGCAGGGAAATTTTGCAAGTTAGCATTATAATTAGTAGCTGGAGGGTACGGTTGTTTTTTGTGTGTGGTCGATGTGGATGTGTTGATCAGACCCTCTGTCAGTTCGCTGGTTAGTTTTTATTATCCCCAGAGAGGAGAAGTGGGCATGTGTTTGGCAGGTGAAAAGGGCGGATTCTGTTTCAGAGAATTAACGATGATCCCCATGGTCATCCCGTTCCTTTAATAATCCTTTACTTCATCAGCTGGAAATCCACCATGGTTCTATATACTCCTCTTTGCGTGGGAACAGGTAACTGGCTTGTTCCAAGAAGTATGCCGCAGAGCTTTTCAATTAACCACTACGTTGAAAATTATTTGCAGGTTTTCAGCGTTTCACCATAATTGTGATAACTTAACGTTTGTTTGTGCATCCTGAAACCCAAGATGGCTGCCATGAACATAACAATGCTGAGGCGTAGCTGACTTGGTTTTGCCTATTTTTGTTAGTGGAGACTGACAAGAATCCATTCTTCTAAGTATCATCTCACCATAATTTTTCCATTGTTTAAAAATGCAGGAAAATTTTGCAAGTTAGCATTATAATTAGTAGCTGGAGGCTACGGTGTTTTTTTTTTTTTTTTTCCTGTGGGGTCGGTGTGGATGTGTTGGTCGAGGCCCTCTGTCAGTTCGCTGGTTTGTTTTTATTATCTCCAGAGAGGAGAAGTGGGTATTAGTATGGCAGGTGAAAACTGCGGATCTGTTTCAGAGAATTAAACAGGATCCGCATGGTAATCCTGTTCCTTTAAGAATCCTTTGCTTCATGAGCTGGGAATCCACCATGGTTCTATATACTTCTCTATGCGTGGGCACAGGAAACTGGCTTGTTCCAAGAAGTATGCCTCAGAGCTTTTCAATTAACCAGTATGTTGAAAATCCTTTGCAGGTTTTCAGCGTTTCACCATAATTGTGATAACGTGTGTATGTGCCTACTGAAACCAAATATGGCTGCTACGGACATAACTATGCTGAGGCGTAGCTGACTTGGTTTTGCCTATTTTTGTCAGTGGAGACTGACAAGAAGCCATTCTTCTAAGTATCATCCCACCATCATTTCTCCATTGTTTAAAAATGCAGGGAAATTTTGCAAGTTAGCATTATAATTACTAGCTGGAGGCTACGGTATTTTTATTTTTTTTTTCCTGTGGGGTCGGTGTGGATGTGTTGGTCAGGCCCTCTGTCAGTTCGCTGGTTTGTTTTTATTATCCCCAGAGAGGAGAAGTGGGTATTAGTATGGCAGGTGAAAACTGCGGATCTGTTTCAGAGAATTAAACAGGATCCGTATGGTAATCCTGTTCCTTTTAGAATCCTTTGCTTCATGAGCTGGGAATCCACCATGGCTCTATATACTTCTCTATGCGTGGGCACAGGAAACTGGCTTGTTCCAAGAAGTATGCCTCAGAGCTTTTCAATTAACCATTATGTTGAAAATCCTTTGCAGGTTTTCAGCGTTTCACCATAATTGTGATAACGTGTATATGTGCCTACTGAAACCAAATATGGCTGCTACGGACATAACTATGCCGAGGCGTAGCTGATTTGGTGTTGCCTACTTTTGTCAGTGGAGACTGACAAGAAGCCATTCTTCTAAGTATCATCCCACCATCATTTCTCCATTGTTTAAAAATGCAGGGAAATTTTGCAAATTGGCATTATAATTAGTAGCTGGAGGGTACTTTTTTTTTTTGTGGGGTCGGTCAGGATGGGTGTTCAGGCCCTCTGTCAGATCGCTGGTTTCTTTTTATTATCCCCAGAGAAGAGTAGTGGGCATGTGTTTGGCAGGTGAAAAGTGCGGATTCTGTTTCAGAGAATTAAACAGGATCCGCATGGTCATCTCATTCCTTTAAGAATCCTTTGCTTCATCAGCTGGGATTCCACCATGTTTCTATATACTCCTATATGCGTGGGCACAGGTACCTGGCTTGTTCCAAGAAGTATGCTGGAGAGTTTTCAAATTAACCAGTACGTTGAAAATTATTTGCAGGTTTTCAGCGTTTGACCATAATTTTGATAACGTTTGTATGTGCCTCCTGAAACCCAAGAAGCCTGCGACAGACATAACTGTGCTGAGGAGTAGCTGACTTGCTGTTGCCTATTTTTGTTAGTGGAGACAGACAAGAAGCCATTCTTCTAAGAATCATCCCACCACCATTCTTCCATTGTTTTAAAAAGCAGAGAAATTTTGCAAGTTAGCATTATAATTAGTAGCTGGATGGTACGGTTTTTCTTTTTGTGTGGTAGATGTGGATGGGTGGGTCAGGCCCTCTGTCAGTTCACTGGTTAGTTTTTATTATCCCCAGAGAGGAGAAGTGGGCATGTGTTTGGCAGGTGAAAAGGGCGGATTCTGTTTCAGAGAATTAACGATGATCCCCATGGTCATCCCGTTCCTTTAATAATCCTTTACTTCAACAGCTGGAAATCCACCATGGTTCTATATACTCCTCTTTGCGTGGGAACAGGTAACTGGCTTGTTCCAAGAAGTATGCCGCACAGCTTTTCAATTAACCACTACGTTGAAAATTATTTGCAGGTGTTCAGCGTTTCACCATAATTGTAATAACGTTTGTTTGTGCCTCCTGAAACCAAAGAAGGCTGCGACGGACATAACTATGCTGAGGAGTAGCTGACTTGGTGTTGCCTATTTTTGTTAGAGGAGACTGACAAGAAGCCATTCTTCTAAGTATCATCCCACCACCATTTTTCCATTGTTTTAAAATGCAGGGAAATTTTGCAAGTTAGCATTATAATTAGTAGCTGGATGGTACGGTTTTTTTTTTGTGTGTGGTCGATGTGGATGGGGGGGTCAGGCCCTCTGTCAGTTCGCTGGTTAGTTTTTATTATCCCCAGAGAGGAGAAGTGGGCATGTGTTTGGCAGGTCAAAAGGGCGGATACTGTCTCAGAGAATTAACGATGATCTCCATGGTCATCCCGTTCCTTTAATAATCCTTTACTTCATCAGCTGGAAATCCACCATGGTTGTTTATACTCCTCTTTGCGTGGGAACAGGTAACTGGCTTGTTCCAAGAAGTATGCCGCACAGCTTTTCAATTAACCAGTACGTTGAAAATTATTTGCAGGTGTTCAGCATTTCACCATAATTGTGATAACATTTGTTTGTGCCTCCTGAAAACCAAGATGGCTGCCACGAACATAACGATGCTGAGGCGTAGCTGATTTGGTTTTGCCTATTTTTGTTAGTGGAGACTGACAAGAATCCATTCTTCCGAGTATCATCTCAACATCATTTTTCCATTGTTTAAAAATGCAGGAAAATTTTGCAAGTTAGCATTATAATTAGTAGCTGGAGGCTACGGTGTTTTTTTTTTTTTTCCGGTGGGGTCTTTGTGGATGTGTTGGTCAGCCCTCTGTCACTTCGCTGGTTTGTTTTTATTATCCCCAGAGAGGAGAAGTGGGTATTAGTATGGCAGGTGAAAACTGCGGATCTGTTTCAGAGAATTAAACAGGATCCGCATGGTAATCCCGTTACTTTAAGAATCCTTTGCTTCATGAGCTGGGAATCCACCATGGTTCTATATACTTCTCTATACGTGGGCACAGGAAACTGGCTTGTTCCAAGAAGTATGCCTCAGAGCTTTTCAATTAACCAGTATGTTGAAAATCCTTTGCAGGTTTTCAGCGTTTCACCATAATTGTGATAACGTGTGTATGTGCCTACTGAAACCAAATATGGCTGCTACGGACATAACTATGCTTAGGCGTAGCTGACTTGGTGTTGCCTATTTTTGTCAGTGGAGACTGACAAGAAGCCATTCTTCTAAGTATCATCCCACCATCATTTCTCCATTGTTTAAAAATGCAGGGAAATTTTTCAAATTGGCATTATAATTAGTAGCTGGACGGTACTTTTTTGTTTTGTGGGGTCGGTCAGGATGGGTGTTCAGGCCCTCTGTCAGATCGCTGGTTTGTTTTTATTATCCCCAGAGAAGAATAATGGGCATGTGTTTGGCAGGTGAAAAGTGCGGATTCTGTTTCAGAGAATTAAACAGGATCTGCATGGTCATCTCATTCCTTTAAGAATCCTTTGTTTCATCAGCTGGGATTCCACCATGTTTCTATATACTCCTCTATGCGTGGGCACAGGTACCTGGCTTGTTCCAAGAAGTATGCTGGAGAGTTTTCAAATTAACCAGTGCGTTGAAAATTATTTGCAGGTTTTCAGCGTTTCACCATAATTTTGATAACGTTTGTATGTGCCTCCTGAAACCCAAGAAGGCTGCGACGGACATAACTATGCTGAGGAGTAGTTGACTTGGTGTTGCCTATTTTTGTTAGTGGAGACTGACAAGAAGCCATTCTTCTAAGTATCATCCCACCACCATTTTTCCATTGTTTTAAAATGCAGGGAAATTTTGCAAGTTAGCATTATAATTAGTAGCTGGAGGGTACGGTTTTTTTTTTTTGTGTGTGTGTGGTCGATGTGGATGGGGGGGTCAGGCCCTCTGTCAGTTCGCTGGTTAGTTTTGATTATCCCCAGAGAGGAGAAGTGGGCATGTGTTTGGCAGGTGAAAAGGGCGGATTCTGTTTCAGAGAATTAACGATGATCCCCATGGTCATCCCGTTCCTTTAATAATCCTTTACTTCATCAGCTGGAAATCCACCATGGTTCTATATACTCCTCTTTGCGTGGGAAGAGGTAACTGGCTTGTTCCAAGAAGTATGCCGCAGAGCTTTTCAATTAACCACTACGTTGAAAATTATTTGCAGGTGTTCAGCGTTTCACCATAATTGTGATAACGTTTGTTTGTGCCTCCTGAAACCCAAGAAGGCTGCGACGGACATAACTATGCTGAGGAGTAGCTGACTTGGTGATGCCTATTTTTGTTAGTGGAGACTGACAAGAAGCCATTCTTCTAAGTATCATCCCACCACCATTTTTCCATTGTTTTAAAATGCAGGGAAATTTTGCAAGTTAGCATTATAATTAGTAGCTGGAGGGTACGGTTATTTTTTTTGTGTGTGTGTGGTCGATGTGGATGGGGGCGTCAGGCCCTCTGTCAGTTCGCTGGTTAGTTTTTATTATCCCCAGAGAGGAGAAGTGGGCATGTGTTTGGCAGGTGAAAAGGGGGGATTCTGTTTCAGAGAATTAACGATGATCCCCATGGTCATCCCGTTCCTTTAATAATCCTTTACTTCATCAGCTGGAAATCCACCATGGTTCTATATACACCTCTTTGCGTGGGAACAGGTAAGTGGCTTGTTCCAAGAAGTATGCCACAGAGCTTTTCAATTAACCAGTACGTTGAAAATTATTTGCAGGTGTTCAGCGTTTCACCATAATTGTGATAACGTTTGTTTGTGCCTCCTGAAACCCAAGATGGCTGCCACGAAAATAACGATGCTGAGGCGTAGCTGATTTGGTTTTGCCTATTTTTGTTAGTGGAGACTGACAAGAATCCATTCTTCTAAGTATCATCTCACCATCATTTTTCCATTGTTTAAAAATGCAGGGAAATTTTGCAAGTTAGCATTATAATTAGTAGCTGGAGGCTACGGTGTTTTTTTTTTGTTTTTCCTGTGGGGTCGGTGTGGATGTGTTGGTCAGGCCCTCTGTCATTTCGCTGGTTTGTTTTTATTATCCCCAGAGAGGAGAAGTGGGTATTAGTACGGCAGGTGAAAACTGCGGATCTGTTTCAGAGAATTAAACAGGATCCGCATGGTAATCCCGTTCCCTTAGGAATCCTTTGCTTCATGAGCTGGGATTCCACCATGGTTCTATATACTTCTCTATGCGTGGGCACAGGAAACTGGCATGTTCCAAGAAGTATGCCTCAGAGCTTTTCAATTAACCAGTATGTTGAAAATCCTTTGCAGGTTTTCAGCGTTTCACCATAATTGTGATAAGTGTGTATGTGTCTCCTGAAACCCAATATGGCTGCCAAGGACATAAGTATGCTGAGGCGTAGCTAACTTCGTGTTGCCTATTTTTGTTAGTGGAGACTGATAAGAAGCCATTCTTCTAAGTATCATCCCACCACCATTTTTCCATTGTTTAAAAATGCAGGGAAATTTTGCAAGTTAGCATTATAATTAGTAGCTGGAGGGTACTTTTTATTTTTTGTGGGGTCAGTGTGGATGGGTTGGTCAGGCCATCTGTCAATTCACTGGTTTGTTTTTATTATCCCCAGAGAGGAGAAGTGGGCATGTGTTTGGCAGGTGAAAAGGGCGGATTCTGTTCCAGAGAATTAACGATGATCCCCATGGTCATCCCGTTCCTTTAATAATCCTTTACTTCATCAGCTGGAAATCCACCATGGTTCTATATACTCCTCTTTGCGTGGGAACAGGTAACTGGCTTGTTCCAAGAAGTATGCCGCAGAGCTTTTCAATTAACCACTACGTTGAAAATTATTTGCAGGTGTTCAGCGTTTCACCATAATTGTGATAACGTTTGTTAGTGCCTCCTGAAACCCAAGAAGGCTGCGACGGACATAACTATGCTGAGGAGTAGCTGACTTGGTGTTGCCTATTTTTGTTAGTGGAGACAGACAAGAAGCCATTCTTCTAAGTATCATCCCACCACCATTTTTCCATTGTTTTAAAAGGCAGGGAAATTTTGCAAGTTACCATTATAATTAGTAGCTGGAGGGTACGGTTTTTTTTTTTGTGTGTGTGTGGTCGATGTGAATGGGGGGGTCAGGCCCTCTGTCAGTTCGCTGGTTAGTTTTTATTATCCCCAGAGAGGAGAAGTGGGCATGTGTTTGGCAGGTGAAAAGGGCGGATTCTGTTCCAGAGAATTAACGATGATCCCCATGGTCATCCCGTTCCTTTAATAATCCTTTACTTCATCAGCTGGAAATCCACCATGGTTCTATATACTCCTCTTTGCGTGGGAACAGGTAACTGGCTTGTTCCAAGAAGTATGCCGCAGAGCTTTTCAATTAACCACTACGTTGAAAATTATTTGCAGGTGTTGAGCGTTTCACCATAATTGTGATGACGTTTGTTTGTGCCTCCTGAAACACAAGAAGGCTGCGACGGACATAACTATGCTGAGGCGTAGCTGACTTGGTGTTGCCTATTTTTGTTAGTGGAGACTGACAAGAAGCCATTCTTCTACGTATCATCCCACCACCATTTTTCCATTGTTTTAAAATGCAGGGAAATTTTGCAAGTTAGCATTATAATTAGTAGCTTGAGGGTACGGTTTTTTTTTGTGTGTTTTTGGTCGATGTGGATGGCGGGGTCAGGCCCTCTGTCAGTTCGCTGGTTAGTTTTTATTATCCCCAGAGAGGAGAAGTGGGCATGTGTTTGGCAGGTGAAAAGGGCGGATTCTGTTTCAGAGAATTAACGATGATCCCCATGGTCATCCCGTTCCTTTAAAAATCCTTTACTTCATCAGCTGGAAATCCACCATGGTTCTATATACTCCTCTTTGCGTGGGAACAGGTAAGTGGCTTGTCCATGATGTATGCCGCAGAGCTTTTCAATTAACCACTACGTTGAAAATTATTTGCAGGTGTTCAGCATTTCACCATAATTGTCATAACGTTTGTTTGTGCCTCCTGAAACCCAAGAAGGCTGCGACGGACATAACTATGCTGAGGAGTAGCTGACTTGGTGTTGCCTATTTTTGTTAGTGGAGACTGACAAGAAGCCATTCTTGTAAGTATCATCCCACCACCATTTTTCCATTGTTTTAAAATTCAGGGAAATTTTGCAAGTTAGCATTGTAATTAGTAGCTGGAAGGTACGGTTTTTTTGTTTGTGTGTGGTCGATTTGGATGGGGGGTTCAGGCCCTCTATCAGTTCGCTGGTTAGTTTTTATTATCCCCAGAGAGGAGAAGTGGGCATGTGTTTGGCAGGTGAAAAGTGCGGATTCTGTTTCAGAGAATTAAACAGGATCCACATGGTCATCTCATTCCTTTAAGAATACTTTGCTTCATCAGCTGGGATTCCACCATGTTTCTATATACTCCTCTATGCGTGGGCACAGGTACCTCGCTTGTTCCAAGAAGTATGCTGGAGAGTTTTCAAATTAACCAGTACGTTGAAAATTATTTGCTGGTTTTCAGCGTTTCACCATAATTTTTATAACGTTTGTATGTGCCTCCTGAAACCCAAGAAGGCTGCGACGGACATAACTATGCTGAGGAGTAGCTGACTTGGTGTTGCCTATTTTTGTTAGTGGAGACAGACAAGAAGCCATTCTTCTAAGTATCATCCCACCACCATTTTTCCATTTTTTAAAATGCAGGGAAATTTTGCAAGTTAGCATTATAATTAGTAGCTGGAGGGTACGGTTTTTCTTTGTGTGTGTGGTCGATGTGGATGGGGGGGTCAGGTCCTCTGTCAGTTCGCCGGTTAGTTTTTATAATCCCCAGAGAGGGGAAGGGGGCATGAGTTTGGCAGGTGAAAAGGGCGGATTCTGTTTCAGAGAATTTACGATGATCCCCATGGTCATCCCTTTCCTTTAATAATCCTTTACTTCATCAGCTGGAAATCCACCATGGTTCTATATACTCCTCTTTGCGTGGGAACAGGTAACTGGCTTGTTCCAAGTAGTATGCCGCAGAGCTTTTCAATTAACCACTACGTTGAAAATTATTTGCAGGTGTTCAGCGTTTCACCATAATTGTGATAACGTTTGTTAGTGCCTCCTGAAACCCAAGAAGGCTGCGACGGACATAACTATGCTGAGGAGTAGCTGACTTGGTGTTGCCTATTTTTGTTAGTGGAGACTGACAAGAAGCCATTCTTGTAAGTATCATCCCACCACCATTTTTCCACTGTTTTAAACTGCAGGGAAATTTTGCAAGTTAGCATTATAATTAGTAGCTGGAGGGTACGGTTTTTTTTTTGTGTGTGGCCGATGTGGATGGGGGCGTCAGGCCCTCTGTCAGTTCGCTGGTTAGTTTTGATTATCCCCAGAGAGGAGAAGTGGGCATGTGTTTGGCAGGTGACAAGGGCGGATTCTGTTTCAGAGAATTAACGATGATCCCCATGGTCATCCCGTTCCTTTAATAATCCTTTACTTCATCAGCTGGGAATCGACCATGGTTCTATATACTATTCTTTGCGTGGGAACAGGTAACTAGCTTGTTCCAAGAAGTATGCCGCAGAGCTTTTCAATTAACCACTACGTTGAAAATTATTTGCAGGTGTTGAGCGTTTCACCATAATTGTGATAACGTTTGTTTGTGCCTCCTGAAACCCAAGAAGGCTGCGACGGACATAACTATGCTGAGGAGTAGCTGACTTGGTGTTGCCTATTTTTGTTAGTGGAGACTGACAAGAATCCATTCTTCTAAGAATCATTCCACCACCATTTTTCCATTGTTTTAAAATGCAGGGAAATTTTGCAAGTTAGCATTATAATTAGTAGCTGGAGGGTACAGTTTTTTTTTGTGTGTGTGTGGTCGATGTGGATGGGGGGGTCAGGCCCTCTCTCAGTTTGCTGGTTAGTTTTTATTATCCCCAGAGAGGAGAAGTGGGCATGTGTTTGGCAGGTGAAAAGGGCGGATTCTGTTCCAGAGAATTAACGACGATCCCCATGGTCATCCCGTTCCTTTAATAATCCTTTACTTCATCAGCTGGAAATCCACCATGGTTCTATATACTCCTCTTTGCGTGGGAACACGTAACTGGCTTCTTCCAAGAAGTATGCCGCAGAGCTTTTCAATTAACCACTACGTTGAAAATTATTTGCAGGTGTTCAGCGTTTCACCATAATTGTGATGACGTTTGTTTGTGCCTCCTGAAACACAAGAAGGCTGCGATGGGCATAACTATGCTGAGGCGTAGCTGACTTGGTGTTGCCTATTTTTGTTAGTGGAGACTGACAAGAAGCCATTCTTCTACGTATCATCCCGCCACCATTTTTCCATTGTTTTAAAATGCAGGGAAATTTTGCAAGTTAGCATTATAATTAGTAGCTTGAGGGTACGGTTTTTTTGTGTGTGTGTTTGGTCGATGTGGATGGGGGGGTCAGGCCCTCTGTCAGTTCGCTGGTTAGTTTTTATTATCCCCAGAGAGGAGAAGTGGGCATGTGTTTGGCAGGTGAAAAGGGCGGATTCTGTTTCAGAGAATTAACGATGATCCCCATGGTCATCCCGTTCCTTTAATAATCCTTTACTTCATCAGCTGGAAATCCACCATGGTTCTATATACTCCTCTTTGCGTGGGAATAGGTAACTGGCTTGTTCCAAGAAGTATGCCGCAGAGCTTTTCAATTAACCACTACGTTGAAAATTATTTGCAGGTGTTCAGCGTTTCACCATAATTGTGATAACGTTTGTTTGTGCCTCCTGAAACCCAAGAAGGCTGCGACGGACATAACTATGCTGAGGAGTAGCTGACTTGGTGTTGCCTATTTTTGTTAGTGGAGACTGACAAGAAGCCATTCTTGTAAGTATCATCCCACCACCATTTTTCCATTGTTTTAAAATGCAGGGAAATTTTGCAAGTTAGCATTGTAATTAGTAGCTGGAAGGTACGGTTTTTTTTTGTGTGTGTGGTCGATTTGGATGGGGGGTTCAGGCCCTCTGTCAATTCGCTGGTTAGTTTTTATTATCTCCAGAGAGGAGAAGTGGGCATGTGTTTGGCAGGTGAAAAGGGCGGATTCTGTTTCAGAGAATTAACGATGATCCCCATGCTCATCCCGTTCCTTTAATAATCCTTTACTTCATCAGCTGGAAATCCACCATGGTTCTATATACTCCTCTATGTGTGGGCACATGTACCTGGCTTGTTCCAAGAAGTATGGCGGGGGGTTTTCAAATTAACCAGTACGTTGAAAATTATTTCCAGGTTTTCAGCATTTCACCATAATTGTGATAACGTTTGTATGTGCCTCCTGAAACCCAAGAAGGCTGCGACGGACATAACTATGCTGAGGAGTAGCTGACTTGGTGTTGCCTATTTTTGTTAGTGGAGACAGACAAGAAGCCATTCTTCTAAGTATCATCCCACCACCATTTTTCCATTGTTTTAAAATGCAGGCAAATTTTGCAAGTTATCATTATAATTCGTAGCTGGAGGGTACTTTTTTTTTTTGTGTGTGGTCAGTGTGGATGGGTTGGTCAGGCCATCTGTCAATTCACTGGTTCGTTTTTATTATCCCCAGAGAGGAGAAGTGGGCATGTGTTTGGCAGGTGAAAAGTGCGGATTCTGTTTCAGAGAATTAAACAGGATCCGCATGGTCATCTCATTCCTTTAAGAATACTTTGCTTCATCAGCTGGGATTCCACCATGTTTCTATATACTCCTCTATGCGTGGGCACAGGTACCTCGCTTGTTCCAAGAAGTATGCTGGAGAGTTTTCAAATTAACCAGTACGTTGAAAATTATTTGCTGGTTTTCAGCGTTTCACCATAATTTTTATAACGTTTGTTTGTGCCTCCTGAAACCCAAGAAGGCTGCGACGGACATAACTATGCTGAGGAGTAGCTGACTTGGTGTTGCCTATTTTTGTTAGTGGAGACTGACAAGAAGCCATTCTTCTAAGTATCATCCCACCACCATTTTTCCATTTTTTAAAATGCAGGGAAATTTTGCAAGTTAGCATTATAATTAGTAGCTGGAGGGTACGGTTTTTCTTTGTGTGTGTGGTCGATGTGGATGGGGGGGTCAGGTCCTCTGTCAGTTCGCCGGTTAGTTTTTATAATCCCCAGAGAGGGGAAGGGGGCATGAGTTTGGCAGGTGAAAAGGGCGGATTCTGTTTCAGAGAATTTACGATGATCCCCATGGTCATCCCTTTCCTTTAATAATCCTTTACTTCATCAGCTGGAAATCCACCATGGTTCTATATACTCCTCTTTGCGTGGGAACAGGTAACTGTCTTGTTCCAAGTAGTATGCCGCAGAGCTTTTCAATTAACCACTACGTTGAAAATTATTTGCAGGTGTTCAGCGTTTCACCATAATTGTGATAACGTTTGTTTGTGCCTCCTGAAACCCAAGAAGGCTGCGACGGACATAACTATGCTGAGGAGTAGCTGACTTGGTGTTGCCTATTTTTGTTAGTGGAGACTGACAAGAAGCCATTCTTGTAAGTATCATCCCACCACCATTTTTCCACTGTTTTAAACTGCAGGGAAATTTTGCAAGTTAGCATTATAATTAGTAGCTGGAGGGTACGGTTTTTTTTTTGTGTGTGGCCGATGTGGATGGGGGCGTCAGGCCCTCTGTCAGTTCGCTGGTTAGTTTTGATTATCCCCAGAGAGGAGAAGTGGGCATGTGTTTGGCAGGTGACAAGGGCGGATTCTGTTTCAGAGAATTAACGATGATCCCCATGGTCATCCCGTTCCTTTAATAATCCTTTACTTCATCAGCTGGGAATCGACCATGGTTCTATATACTATTCTTTGCGTGGGAACAGGTAACTAGCTTGTTCCAAGAAGTATGCCGCAGAGCTTTTCAATTAACCACTACGTTTAAAATTATTTGCAGGTGTTGAGCGTTTCACCATAATTGTGATAACGTTTGTTTGTGCCTCCTGAAACCCAAGAAGGCTACGACGGACATAACTATGCTGAGGAGTAGCTGACTTGGTGTTGCCTATTTTTGTTAGTGGAGACTGACAAGAATCCATTCTTCTAAGAATCATTCCACCACCATTTTTCCATTGTTTTAAAATGCAGGGAAATTTTGCAAGTTAGCATTATAATTAGTAGCTGGAGGGTACAGTTTTTTTTTGTGTGTGTGTGGTCGATGTGGATGGGGGGGTCAGGCCCTCTCTCAGTTTGCTGGTTAGTTTTTATTATCCCCAGAGAGGAGAAGTGGGCATGTGTTTGGCAGGTGAAAAGGGCGGATTCTGTTCCAGAGAATTAACGACGATCCCCATGGTCATCCCGTTCCTTTAATAATCCTTTACTTCATCAGCTGGAAATCCACCATGGTTCTATATACTCCTCTTTGCGTGGGAACAGGTAACTGGCTTGTTCCAAGAAGTATGCCGCAGAGCTTTTCAATTAACCACTACGTTGAAAATTATTTGCAGGTGTTCAGCGTTTCACCATAATTGTGATGACGTTTGTTTGTGCCTCCTGAAACACAAGAAGGCTGCGATGGACATAACTATGCTGAGGCGTAGCTGACTTGGTGTTGCCTATTTTTGTTAGTGGAGACTGACAAGAAGCCATTCTTCTACGTATCATCCCGCCACCATTTTTCCATTGTTTTAAAATGCAGGGAAATTTTGCAAGTTAGCATTATAATTAGTAGCTTGAGGGTACGGTTTTTGTTTGTGTGTGTTTGGTCGATGTGGATGGGGGGGTCAGGCCCTCTGTCAGTTCGCTGGTTAGTTTTTATTATCCCCAGAGAGGAGAAGTGGGCATGTTTTTGGCAGGTGAAAAGGGCGGATTCTGTTTCAGAGAATTAACGATGATCCCCATGGTCATCCCGTTCCTTTAATAATCCTTTACTTCATCAGCTGGAAATCCACCATGGTTCTATATACTCCTCTTTGCGTGGGAATAGGTAACTGGCTTGTTCCAAGAAGAATGCCGCAGAGCTTTTCAATTAACCACTACGTTGAAAATTATTTGCAGGTGTTCAGCGTTTCACCATAATTGTCATAACGTTTGTTTGTGCCTCCTGAAACCCAAGAAGGCTGCGACGGACATAACTATGCTGAGGAGTAGCTGACTTGGTGTTGCCTATTTTTGTTAGTGGAGACTGACAAGAAGCCATTCTTGTAAGTATCATCCCACCACCATTTTTCCATTGTTTTAAAATGCAGGGAAATTTTGCAAGTTAGCATTATAATTAGTAGCTGGAGGGTACGGTTTTTTTTTTTGTGTGTGGTCGATGTGGATGGGGGCGTCAGGCCCTCTGTCAGTTCGCTGGTTAGTTTTGATTATCCCCAGAGAGGAGAAGTGGGCATGTGTTTGGCAGGTGAAAAGGGCGGATTCTGTTTCAGAGAATTAACGATGATCCCCATGGTCATCCCGTTCCTTTAATAATCCTTTACTTCATCAGCTGGGAATCGACCATGGTTCTATATACTATTCTTTGCATGGGAACAGGTAACTAGCTTGTTCCAAGAAGTATGCCGCAGAGCTTTTCAATTAACCACTACGTTGAAAATTATTTGCAGGTGTTGAGCGTTTCACCATAATTGTGATAACGTTTGTTTGTGCCTCCTGAAACCCAAGAAGGCTGCGACGGACATAACTATGCTGAGGAGTAGCTGACTTGGTGTTGCCTATTTTTGTTAGTGGAGACTGACAAGAAGCCATTCTTCTAAGAATCATTCCACCACCATTTTTCCAATGTTTTAAAATGCAGGGAAATTTTGCAAGTTAGCATTATAATTAGTAGCTTGAGGGTACAGTTTTTTTTTGTGTGTGTTTGGTCGATGTGGATGGGGGGGTCAGGCCCTCTGTCAGTTCGCTGGTTAGTTTTTATTATCCCCAGAGAGGAGAAGTGGTCATGTGTTTGGCAGGTGAAAAGGGCGGATTCTGTTTCAGAGAATTAACGATGATCCCCATGGTCATCCCGTTCCTTTAATAATCCTTTACTTCATCATCTGGAAATCCACCATGGTTCTATATACTCCTCTTTGCGTGGGAACAGGTAACTGGCTTGTCCAAGATGTATGCCGCAGAGCTTTTCAATTAACCACTACGTTGATAATTATTTGCAGGTGTTCAGCGTTTCACCATAATTGTGATAACGTTTGTTTGTGCCTCCTGAAACCCAAGAAGGCTGCGACGGACATAACTATGCTGAGGAGTAGCTGACTTGGTGTTGCCTATTTTTGTTAGTGGAGACTGACAAGAAGCCATTCTTGTAAGTATCATCCCACCACCATTTTTCCATTGTTTTAAAATTCAGGGAAATTTTGCAAGTTAGCATTGTAATTAGTAGCTGGAAGGTACGGTTTTTTTTTGTGTGTCTGGTCGATTTGGATGGGGGGTTCAGGCCCTCTGTCAATTCGCTGGTTAGTTTTTATTATCCCCAGAGAGGAGAAGTGGGCATGTGTTTGGCAGGTGAAAAGGGCGGATTCTGTTTCAGAGAATTAACGATGATCCCCATGCTCATCCCGTTCCTTTAATAATCCTTTACTTCATCAGCTGGAAATCCACCATGGTTCTATATACTCCTCTATGTGTGGTCACATGTACCTGGCTTGTTCCAAGAAGTATGGCGGGGGGTTTTCAAATTAACCAGTATGTTGAAAATTATTTCCAGGTTTTCAGCATTTCACCATAATTGTGATAACGTTTGTATGTGCCTCCTGAAACCCAAGAAGGCTGCGACGGACATAACTATGCTGAGGAGTAGCTGACTTGGTGTTGCCTATTTTTGTTAGTGGAGACAGACAAGAAGGCATTCTTCTAAGTATCATCCCACCACCATTTTTCCATTGTTTTAAAATGCAGGGAAATTTTGCAAGTTATCATTATAATTCGTAGCTGGAGGGTACTTTTTTTTTGTGTGTGTGGTCAGTGTGGATGGGTTGGTCAGGCCATCTGTCAATTCACTGGTTCGTTTTTATTATCCCCAGAGAGGAGAAGTGGGCATGTGTTTGGCAGGTGAAAAGTGCGGATTCTGTTTCAGAAAATTAAACAGGATCCGCATGGTCATCTCATTCCTTTAAGAATACTTTGCTTCATCAGCTGGGATTCCACCATGTTTCTATATACTCCTCTATGCGTGGGCACAGGTACCTCGCTTGTTCCAAGAAGTATGCTGGAGAGTTTTCAAATTAACCAGTACGTTGAAAATTATTTGCTGGTTTTCAGCGTTTCACCATAATTTTTATAACGTTTGTATGTGCCTCCTGAAACCCAAGAAGGCTGCGACGGACATAACTATGCTGAGGAGTAGCTGACTTGGTGTTGCCTATTTTTGTTAGTGGAGACAGACAAGAAGCCATTCTTCTAAGTATCATCCCACCACCATTTTTCCATTTTTTAAAATGCAGGGAAATTTTGCAAGTTAGCATTATAATTAGTAGCTGGAGGGTACGGTTTTTCTTTGTGTGTGTAGTCGATGTGGATGGGGGGGTCAGGCCCTCTGTCAGTTCGCCGGTTAGTTTTTATAATCCCCAGAGAGGGGAAGGGGGCATGAGTTTGGCAGGTGAAAAGGGCGGATTCTGTTTCAGAGAATTTACGATGATCCCCATGGTCATCCCGTTCCTTTAATAATCCTTTACTTCATCAGCTGGAAATCCACCATGGTTCTATATACTCCTCTTTGCGTGGGAACAGGTAACTGGCTTGTTCCAAGTAGTATGCCGCAGAGCTTTTCAATTAACCACTACGTTGAAAATTATTTGCAGGTGTTCAGCGTTTCACCATAATTGTGATAACGTTTGTTTGTGCCTCCTGAAACCCAAGAAGGCTGCGACGGACATAACTATGCTGAGGAGTAGCTGACTTGGTGTTGCCTATTTTTGTTAGTGGAGACTGACAAGAAGCCATTCTTGTAAGTATCATCCCACCACCATTTTTCCATTGTTTTAAAATGCAGGGAAATTTTGCAAGTTAGCATTATAATTAGTAGCTGGAGGGTACGGTTTTTTTTTTGTGTGTGGTCGATGTGGATGGGGGCGTCAGGCCCTCTGTCAGTTCGCTGGTTAGTTTTGATTATCCCCAGAGAGGAGAAGTGGGCATGTGTTTGGCAGGTGAAAAGGGCGGATTCTGTTTCAGAGAATTAACGATGATCCCCATGGTCATCTCGTTCCTTTAATAATCCTTTACTTCATCAGCTGGAAATCCACCATGGTTCTATATACTCCTCTTTGCGTGGGAACAGGTAACTGGCTTGTCCAAGATGTATGCCGCAGAGCTTTTCAATTAACCACTACGTTGAAAATTATTTGCAGGTGTTCAGCGTTTCACCATAATTGTCATAACGTTTGTTTGTGCCTCCTGAAACCCAAGAAGGCTGCGACGGACATAACTATGCTGAGGAGTAGCTGACTTGGTGTTGCCTATTTTTGTTAGTGGAGACTGACAAGAAGCCATTCTTCTAAGAATCATTCCACCACCATTTTTCCAATGTTTTAAAATGCAGGGAAATTTTGCAAGTTAGCATTATAATTAGTAGCTTGAGGGTACGGTTTTTTTTTGTGTGTGTTTGGTCGATGTGGATGGGGGGGTCAGGCCCTATGTCAGTTCGCTGGTTAGTTTTTATTATCCCCAGAGAGGAGAAGTGGGCATGTGTTTGGCAGGTGAAAAGGGCGGATTCTGTTTCAGAGAATTAACGATGATCCCCATGGTCATCTCGTTCCTTTAATAATCCTTTACTTCATCAGCTGGAAATCCACCATGGTTCTATATACTCCTCTTTGCGTGGGAACAGGTAACTGGCTTGTCCAAGATGTATGCCGCAGAGCTTTTCAATTAACCACTACGTTGAAAATTATTTGCAGGTGTTCAGCGTTTCACCATAATTGTCATAACGTTTGTTTGTGCCTCCTGAAACCCAAGAAGGCTGCGACGGACATAACTATTCTGAGGAGTAGCTGACTTGGTGTTGCCTATTTTTGTTAGTGGAGACTGACAAGAAGCCATTCTTGTAAGTATCATCCCACCACCATTTTTCCATTGTTTTAAAATTCAGGGAAATTTTGCAAGTTAGCATTGTGATTAGTAGCTGGAAGGTAAGGTTTTTTTGTGTGTGTGTGGTCGATTTGGATGGGGGGTTCATTCCCTCTGTCAGTTCGCTGGTTAGTTTTTATTAACCCCAGAGAGGAGAAATGGGCATGTGTCTGGCAGGTGAAAACGGCGGATTCTGTTTCAGAGAATTAACGATGATCCCAATGGTCATCCCGTTCCTTTAATAATCCTTTACTTCATCAGCTGGAAATCCACCATGGTTCTATATACTCCTCTATGTGTGGGCACATGTACCTGGCTTGTTCCAAGAAGTATGCCGGAGAGTTTTCAAATTAACCAGTACGTTGAAAATTATTTCCAGGTTTTCAGCTTTTCACCATAATTGTGATAAGGTTTGTATGTGCCTCCTGAAACCCAAGAAGGCTGCGACGGACATAACTATGCTGAGGAGTAGCTGACTTGGTGTTGCCTATTTTTGTTAGTGGAGACTGACAAGAAGCCATTCTCCTAAGTATCATCCGACCACCATTTATCCATTGTTTTATAACGCAGGGAAATTTTGGAAGTTAGCATTATAATTAGTAGCTGGAGTGTACGGTTTTTTTTTTTTGTGTGTGTGGTCGATGTGGATGGGGGTGTCAGGCCCTCTGTCAGTTCCCTGGTTAGTTTTTATTATCCCCAGAGAGGAGAAGTGGGCATGTGTTTGGCAGGTGAAAAGGGTGGATCTGTTTCAGAGAATTAACGATGATCAGCATGGTCACCCCGTTCCTTTAATAATCCTTTACTTCATCAGCTGGAAATCCACCACGGTTCTATATACTCCTGTTTGCGTGGGAACAGGTAACTGGCTTGTTCCAAGAAGTATGCCGCAGAGCTTTTCAATTAACCACTACGTTGAAAATTATTTGCAGGTGTTCAGCGTTTCACCATAATTGTGATAACGTTTGTTTGTACCTCCTGAAACCCAAGATGGCTGCCACGAACATAACGATGCTGAGGCGTAGCTGATTTGGTTTTGCCTATTTTTGTTAGTGGAGACTGACAAGAATCCATTCTTCTAAGTATCATCTCACCATCATTTATCCATTGTTTAAAAATGCAGGAAAATTTTGCAAGTTAGCATTCTAATTAGTAGCTGGAGGCTTCGGTGTTTTTTTTTTTTTTTTTTCCTGTGGGATCGGTGTGGATGTGGTGGTCAGGCCCTCTGTCAGTTCGCTGGTTTGTTTTTATTATCCCCAGAGAGGAGAAGTGGGCATGTGTTTGGCAGGTGAAAAGTTCGGATTCTGTTTCAGAGAATGAAACAGGATCCGCATGCTCATCCCGTTCCTTTAGGAAACTTTTGCTTCATCAGCTGGGAATCGACCATGGTTCTATATACTCCTCTATGTGTTGGCACAGGTAACTGGCTTGTTCCAAGAAGTATGCCGCAGAGCTTTTCAATTAAGCAGTACGTTGAAAATTATTTACAGGTTTTCAGCGTTTCACCATAATTCCTATAACGTTTGTATGTGTCTCCTGAAACCCAATATGGCTGCCAAGGACATAAGTATGCTGAGGCGTAGCTGACTTCGTGTTTCCTATTTTTGTTAGTGGAGACTGACAAGAAGCCATTCTTCTAAGTATCATCCCACCACCATTTTTCCATTGTTTGAAAATTCAGGGAAATTTTGCAAGTTAGCATTATAATTAGTAGCTGGAGGGTACTTTTTGTTTTTTTTTTGTGGGGTCAGTGTGGATGGGGGTTCAAGGCCCTCTAGATATTCGCTGGTTTGTTTTTATTATCCCCAAGGAGGAGAAGTGGGCATGTTGTTGCCTGGTGAAAAGTGCGGATTCTCTTTCAAAGAATTAAACAGGATCTAAATGGTCATCCGCTTCCTTTAAGAATCCTTTGCTTCATCCGCTGGGAAACCACCATGATTCTATATACTCCCGTATGGGTGGGCATAGGTTACTGGCTTGTTCCAAGAAGTATGCCACAGAGCTTTTCAAATAAAAAGTACATTGAAAATTATTTTCAGGTTTTCAGCGTTTCATCATGAATGCGGCAACGTTTGTATGTGCCTTGAAACCCAAGATGGCTGCCACAGACATAACTATGCTGAGGCGTAGCTGACTTGGTGTTGCCGATTTTTGTTAGTGGAGACTGACAAGAAGCCATTCTTCTAAGTATCATCCCACCACCATTTTTCCATTGTTTTAAAATGCAGGGAAATTTTGCAAGTCAGCATTATAATTAGTAGCTGGAGGCTACGGTGTTTTTTTTTTTTTCCTGTGGGGTCGGTGTGGATGTGTTGGTCAGGCCCTCTGTCAGTTCGCTGGTTAGTTTTTATTATCCCCAGAGAAGAGAAGTGGGCATGTGTTTGGCAGGTGAAAAGTTCGGATTCTGTTTCAGAGAATGAAACAGGATCCGCATGCTCATCCCGTTCCTTTAGGAAACTTTTGCTTCATCAGCTGGGAATCCACCATGGTTCTATATACTCCTCTATGTGTGGGCACAGGTAACTGGCTTGTTCCAAGAAGTATGCCGCAGAGTTTTCAATTAAGCAGTACGTTGAAAATTATTTGCAGGTTTTCAGCGTTTCACCATAATTCTTACAACGTTTGTTTGTGTCTCCTGAAACCCAATATGGCTGCTAAGGACATAAGTATGCTGAGGCGTAGCTGACTTCATGTTGCCTATTTTTGTTAGTGGAGACTGACAAGAAGCCATTCTTCTAAGTATCATCCCACCATTATTTTTCCATTGTTTAAAAATGCAGGGAAATTTTGCAAGTTATCATTATAATTAGTAGCTGGAGGGTCCTTTTTTTTTTTTTTTTGTGGGTTCAGTGTGGATGGTTTGTTCAGGCCATCTGTGAATTCACTGGTTTGTTTTTATTATCCCCAGAGAGGAGAAGTGGGCATGTGTTTGGCAGGTGAAAAGTGCGGATTCTGTTTCAGAGAATTAAACAGGATCCGCATGGTAATCCCGTTCCTTTAAGAATCCTTTGCTTCATGAGCTGGGAATCCACCATGGTTCTATATACTCCTCTTTGCGTGGGAACAGGTAACTGGCTTGTTCCAAGAAGTATGCCGCAGAGCTTTTCAATTAACCACTACTTTGAAAATTATTTGCAGGTGTTCAGCGTTTCACCATAATTGTGATAACGTTTGTTTGTGCCTCCTGAAACCCATGATGGCTGCCACGAACATAACTATGCTGAGGCGTAGCTGACTTGGTTTTGCCTATTTTTGTTAGTGGAGACTGACAAGAAGCCATTCTTCTAAGTATCATCCCACCACCATTTTTCCATTGCTTTAAAACGCAGGGAAATTTTGCAAGTTAGCATTATAATTAGTAGCTGGAGGGTACGGTTTTTTTTTGTGTGTGTGGTCGATGTGGATGGGGGGGTCAGGACCTGTGTCAGTTCGCTGGTTAGTTTTTATTATCCCCAGAGAGGAGAAGTGGGCATGTTTTTGGCAGGTGAAAAGGGCGGATTCTGTTTCAGAGAATTAACGATGATCCCCATGGTCATCCCGTTCCTTTAATAATCCTTAACTTCATCAGTTGGAAATCCACCATGGTTCTATATACTCCTCTTTGCGTGGGAACAGGTAACTGGCTTGTTCCAAGAAGTATGCCGCAGAGCTTTTCAATTAACCACTACGTTGAAAATCATTTGCAGGTGTTCAGCGTTTCACCATAATTGTGATAACGTTTGTTTGTGCCTACTGAAACCCAAGAAGGCTGTGACGGACATAACTATGCTGAGGAGTAGCTGACTTGGTGTTGCCTATTTTTGTTAGTGGAGACTGACAAGAAGCCATTCTTCTAAGTATCATCCCACCACCATTTTTCCATTGTTTAAAAATGCAGGAAAATTTTGCAAGTTAGCATTATAATTAGTAGCTGGAGGCTACGGGGTTTTTTTTTTTTTTTTCCTGTGGGGTCGGAGTGGATGTGTTGGTCAGGCCCTCTGTCAGTTCGCTGGTTTGTTTTTATTATCCCCAGAGAGGAGATATGGGCATGTGTTTGGCAGGTGAAATGTTTTGATTCTGTTTCAGAGAATGAAACAGGATCCGCATGCTCATCCCGTTCCTTTAGGAAACTTTTGCTTCATCAGCTGGGAATCCACCAAGGTTCTATATACTCCTATATGTGTGGGCACAGGTAACTGGCTTGTTCCAAGAAGTATGCCGTAGAGCTTTTCACTTAAGCAGTTCGTTGAAAATTATTTGCAGGTTTTCAGTGTTTCACCATAATTCTTATAACGATTGTATGTGTCTCCTGAAACCCAATATGGCTGCCAAGGACATAAGTATGCTGAGGCGTAGCTGACTTCATGTTGCCTATTTTTGTTAGTGGAGACTGACAAGAAGCCATTCTTCTAAGTATCATCCCACCATCATTTTCCCATTGTTTTAAAATGCAGGGAAATTTTGCAAGTTAGCATTATAATTAGTAGCTGAAGGGTACTTTTTTTTTTTTTGTGGGGTCAATGTGGATGGGTTGGTCAGGCCCTCTGTCAGTTCGCTGGTTTGTTTTTATTATCCCCAGAGAGGAGAAGTGGGTATTAGTATGGCAGGTGAAAACTGCGGATCTGTTTCAGAGAATTAAACAGGATCCGCATGGTAATCCCATTCCTTTAAGAATCCTTTGCTTCATCAGCTGGGAATCCACCATGGTTCTATATACTTCTCTATGCGTGGGCACAAGTAACTGGCTTGTTCCAAGAAGTATGCCTCAGAGCTTTTCAATTAACCAGTATGTTGAAAATCCTTTGCAGGTTTTCAGCGTTTCACCATAATTGTGATAACGTGTGTATGTGCCTACTGAAACCAAATATGGCTGCTACGGACATAACTATGCTGAGGCGTAGCTGACATGGTGTTGCCTATTTTTGTCAGTGGAGACTGACAAGAAGCCATTCTTATAAGTATCATCCCACCATCATTTCTCCATTGTTTAAAAATGCAGGGAAATTTTGCAAAGTGGCATTATAGTTAGTAGCTGGAGGGTACATTTTTTGGTGGGGTCGGTCAGGATGGGTGTTCAGGCCCTCTGTCAGTTCGCTGGTTTGTTTTTATTATCCCCAGAGAGGAGAAATGGGTATTAGTATGGCAGGTGAAAACTGCGGATCTGTTTCAGAGAATGAAACAGGATCCGCATGGTAATCCCGTTCCTTTAAGAATCCTTTGCTTCATCAGCTTTGATTCCACCGTGTTTCTATATACTCCTCCATGCGTGGGCACAGGTACCTGGCTTGTTCCAAGAAGTATGCCGCAGAGCTTTTCAATTAACCACTACGTTGAAAATTATTTGCAGGTTTTCAGCGTTTCACCATAATTTTGATAACGTTTCTATGTGCCTCCTGAAACCCAAGAAGGCTGCGACGGACATAACTATGCTGAGGAGTAGCTGACTTGGTGTTGCCTATTTTTGTTAGTGGAGACAGACAAGAAGCCATTCTTCTAAGTATCATCCCACCACCATTTTTCCATTGTTTTAAAATGCAGGGAAATTTTGCAAGTTAGCACTATAATTAGTAGCTGGAGGGTACGGTTTTTTTTTTGTGTGTGGTCGATGTGGATGGGGGGGTCAGGCCCTCTGTCAGTTCGCTGGTTAGTTTTTATTATCCCCAGAGAGGAGAAGTGGGCATGTGTTTGGCAGGTGAAAAGGGCGGATTCTGTTTCAGAGAATTAACGATGATCCCCATGGTCATCCCGTTCCTTTAATAATCCTTTACTTCATCAGCTGGAAATCCACCATGGTTGTATATACTCCTCTTTGCGTGGGAACAGGTAACTGGCTTATTCCAAGAAGTATGCCGCAGAGCTTTTCAATTAACCACTACGTTGAAAATTATATGCACGTGTTCAGCGTTTCACCATAATTGTGATAACGTTTGTTTGTGCCTCCTGAAACCCAAGGTGGCTGCCACGAACATAACGATGCTGAGGAGTAGCTGACTTGGTTTTGCCTATTTTTGTTAGTGGAGACTGACAAGAATCCATTCTTCTAAGTATCATCTCACCCTCATTTTTCCATTGTTTGAAAAGGCAGGAAAATTTTGCAAGTTAGCATTATAATTAGTAGCTGGAGGCTACGGTGTTTTTTTTTTTTTTCCTGTGGGGTCGGTGTGGATGTGTTGAAACCCACGGGCCCATACCCAGAGTATGATAGAGTGGGTTCCCAGGTACAATCCCAGCCCCCTAAACTCTCCCCGCCCGCCTAATGCAGACAGGGCCCGTGCGCTAAGCATAAACAATACCTTTAACAGATAACCCTAACCCTGAACATAACACCCAACCCTGTTCCTATTTCTCCCCTTAACATGTAAACCTCATCGTGCGCCTAACTTTAACCTCTTATCCTAACGTTAATGCATAACACATTCCCTGAGAACAACCCCTATCCCATAATTCTAAGCCTATCTCCTAGTCATCACTGGAACACCTAATCCCTAACCCTAATTCTAAACCGCTAACCCTAACCGGAACCCTACCTACAACGCTAACACTGACTGTAACCCTTACTTCTAACCCCAACGCTATGCCTAACAAAAACCCTAACCCTTCACAAAAACCCCTAAGCCTTACGCTAACCCTTAACCCTAATCCTAATCCTAACCATTAAACCTAACCCTAGCTCTTAAAGCTAACCCTAAACCTTGCCCTCACGACTAGACCTAACCCTGGCACTAACCTAACACCTAACACTAACCAGAACCCCTAAAGCTAACCCTGAACTCTATCCCTAACCCTAGCAGTAATCTTTAACCCTAAACCTAAGCCCAACCCATAACCCTAATCCTATCCTTTTACCCTAAAACTAACCCCTAAACCTAACCCCTATACCTAACCCTAACTCTAACCCCAATCCTAATTCTAACCATACCCCTTCATAAAACACGAACTCCTAACCGCTAACCCTAACACTAACCAAAAACCCTAATCGCTAATCCCTAACCCTAACGCTTAACCTTTACCCTAACCTTTAACCCTCACCCTAATTCTTAACACTGACCCTAAGCTTAACCTTTAACTCTAAGCCTAACCCTTAACCCTACAGTAAGGAAGACCCTTAATGCTAATGGTATCCCTTATCCCTAACCCTAACACTACAGCTAAAAATAACCGTAACCTTTGATCCTTAAACCTAACCCCTAACACTTACTTTAACCCCAAACCCTAACCCTAATCCTAAGCCTTAAACCTAACCCTATCTCTTAACCCTAACCCTAGCCCTTACCCTAACGCCTAGATCTAACCCTAAATATAACCTCCCGCCTAATCCTAACCTTAAGCCTTAATGCTAACGCTAACCCTGAAACCTAAACCTACCTGTAACCCTTAACAGTAACCCTATCCGTGAACCTTAACGCTGAACCTAACCATTACCCGCACCCAAGCATTGAACCCTGACCCTAACCCTAATCCTTAATGATAACCCTAACACTAAACCCTAACCCTAAGCCCAACACTTAACCCTAATCCTATCCCTTAACCCTAACCCTAACCCTAACCCTAATGCTAACCGCTAAACGTAACCCTAACCGTGAACAGTAAACCTAACCCTAACCTCTAACACAAACCATAGCACATAAGTCTAACCCTAAAACTAACCCTAACCCTAACCCTAACCCTAAACCCTAACTCTTAACCTTAACCCTAACCATTAACTCTCACGCTAACTTTTAATCCTAACCCTAATCCTAATCTTCAACCCTAAACCTAACACTTAACCCTAACCCTGTACCAAACCCTAACCCCTCATCTTAACCCTAACCTTAAACCTCAACCCTAAACCAAAGTGTAACCGTTAAATCTAAGAGTAACCTTTAACCCTAACCGTAATCCCTAAGCCTAAGCCCTCACCCTAACACTAAACTTCATCCTTAACCCTAACCATAACCCTAACCCTAAATCTAATTCTCAGACTTCTTGCTTTCTTAGAGTTTAGAAAGCCTGCAATCCTCCCACGCCATGGGTGAAAGGAGGCTCTGCCACAGTGTCCTGCATGAAACCCAGAGGCCCATACACTGCGTGCGGTAGAGTGGGTTCCCAGTGACCATCCCAGACACCTAACTTTGCCTCCTAGAGCATACAGGGCCCGTGCCCTAAGCATAAACCCTACCCCTCACCCATAAGCCTAACCCACAACATAACACCTAACCCTGATCCTACTGCTCACCTTAACAGGTAAACCTCACCATAACCCTAACTTTAACCCCATATCTTAACGTTAATGCATGACACCCTGAGAACAAGCCCTATACCGTCATTATAACCCTACCTCCTAGCTATAACCATAACACCTAATCCCTAATTCTGAAACGCCAACCCTAACCTTAACCCGACCAACAACACTAACACTAACCCTAACCCCTTACCCTAATCCTACGCCTAAAAGTAACCCTAACCGTTGATCCTTAGTCATAACCCCTAACCTTAACCCTAACCCTTAACCCTATTCCCAATCCTAACCATTAAACATAACCCTAAATCTTAACCCTAACCCTAACCTTTACCCTAATGCCTAGAGATCTAACCCCAACACTGACCTACAGTTAACACTAACCCCAACCCCTAATGCTAACCTTAAACCTGAACCAAGCTCCTAACCCTTAACCCTAACAATATCCCTAACCCCTAGGCCTAACCCCAACTGCTAACCCTCTACCACACACCCTGAATCCTAACCCTATCACTTAACCCTAACCCCTAAACCTAACGCTAACTCCAACCCTAAACCTTACCCTGGCCCCCTAACCCAGACTTAACACCTTACCCCTAACACTAACTCTAACCCTAACCACTAATCTCTAGCACCTAACCCTGACTCGAAACCTAACCCCTAACACGAAAAACCCTAACCCCAACCCCAACCCTAATTCTCACACTACTTCCATTCCCAGAGTGAAGCAAGCCTACAATACAGCCATGCCATGTGTGAGATGAGGCTCCGCCTGAGTCCTGCATGGAGGTCCTGTCCCAAGGCCCAGGGAATGATGTTGTGCTTTCGTGGTGACTCCGACCGCACCCCTCTCACCGTAGATTAACCAGGTCCTGTGCCCTTAAACTGACCGCTAAAGCTAAGCCCTACCACCAACGCTAACCCCTGACCCTGAACCTAAGCCCCGAGCCTAAAGCCCAACATTAACTCTAGACCCTTACCCTAAACCTAATCCCTAACCCTAATGCTAACCCCTAAACTCAACCCTAACCGTGAACAGTCAACCTAACCCTAACCTCTAACATAAACCATAGCACATAACTCTAACCCTAAAACTAACCCTAATCCTAACCATAACCCTAAACCCTAAATCTTTTTTTTTTTTTTTTTTTTTGAGAGAGTCTCACTCTGTTGCCCAAGATAGAGTGAGTGCCGTGGCATCAGCCTAGCTCACAGCAACCTCAGCCTCCTGAGCTCAAGGAATCCTCCTGTCTCAGCCTCCCGAGCAGCTGGGACTACAGGCATGCGCCACCATGCCCGGCTAATTTTTTTCTATATATATTTTTAGCTGTCCATATAATTTCTTTCTATTTTTAGTACAGATGGGCTCTCGCTCTTGCTCAGGCTGGTCTTGAACTCCTGAGCTCAAACGATCCACCCACCTCGGCCTCCCAGAGTGGTAGGATTACAGGCGT
The DNA here is from genome assembly GCF_041146395.1 of Eulemur rufifrons. NCBI lineage: Eukaryota > Metazoa > Chordata > Mammalia > Primates > Lemuridae > Eulemur > Eulemur rufifrons. The sequence continues at coordinate 234,543 of NW_027182921.1, forward strand.
GAGCCACCGCGCCCGGCCCTAAACCCTAACTCTTAACCTTAACACTAAGCGTTCACTCTCATGCTAACCTTTAATCCTAACCCTAATCCTAATCTTCAACCCTAAACCTAACACTTAACCCTAACCCTGTACCACACTCTAACCCCTCATCTTAACCCTAACCGTAAACCTCAACCCTAAACCAAAGTGTAACCGTTAAATCTAAGAGTAACCTTTAACCCTAACCCTAATCCCTAACCCTAAGCCCTCACACTAACACTAAAATTTATCCTTAACCCTATCCATAAACCTAACCCTAAAATCAAATTATAAGACTTCTTCCTTTCTTAGAGTTTAGAAAGCCTGCAATCCTCCCATGCCATGCGTGAAAGGAGGCTCTACCACTGTGTCCTGCATGACACCTACGGGCCCATACCCAGAGTATGATAGAGTGGGTTCCCGGGTACAATCCCAGCCCCCTAAACTCCCCCCGCCCGCCTAATGCAGACAGGGCCCGTGCGCTAAGCATAAACAATACCTTTAACAGATAACCCTAACCCTGAACATAACACCCAACCCTGTTCCTATTTCTCCCCTTAACACGTAAACCTCACCGTGCGCCTAACTTTAACCTCTTATCCTAACGTTAATGCATAACCCATTTCCTGAGAACAACCCCTATCCCATAATTCTAACCCTATCTCCTAGTCATAACTGTAACACCTAATCCCTAACCCTAATTCTAAACTGCTAACCCTAACCGTAACCCTACCTACAACCCTAACACTGACTGTAACCCTTACTTCTAACCCCAACTCTATGCCTAACAAAAACCCTAACCCTTCACCCTAACCCCTAAGCCTTACCCTAACCCTTAACCCTAATCCTAATCCTAAACATTAAACCTAACCCTAGCGCTTAAAGCAAACCCTAAACCTTACCCTCACGACTAGACCGAACCCTGACACTAACCTAACACCTAACCCTAACCATAACCCCTAAAGCTAACCCTAACCCTGAACCCTAAACCTAACCCTAACACTGAACCCTCACTATATCCCCAACCTCTAAGCCTAATCCTAACCGTTAACCCTCAACCTAACACTTAAACTGGACCCTAACACTAAACATTAACCAGAACACTAAACTTTAACCATAAACCTGATCCCAACCCTTAACCCTAATCCTATCCTTTTACCCTAAGCCTAACCCCTAAACCTAACCCTAACACTAACCCCAATCCTAATTCTAACCATACCCCTTCATAAAACACGAACTCCTAACCCTAACACTTACCAAAAACCCTGATCGCTAATCCCTAACCCTAACGCTTAACCTTTACCGTAACCGTTAACCCTCACCCTAACCCTTAACACTGACCCTAACCTTAACCTTTAATCTAAGCCTGACCCTTAATCCTAACAGTAAGAAAAACCCTTACGCCAATCTTATCCCTTATCCCTAAACCTAACACTACAGCTAAAAATAACCCTAACCTTTGATCCTTAAACCTAACCCCTCACACTTAACCCCAAACCCTAACCCTAATCCTAAGCATTAAACCTAACCCTATCTCTTAACCCTTACTCTAACGCCTAGATCTAACCCTAAATCTAACCTACCACCTAATCCTAACCTTAAGCCCTAATGCTAACTCTAAACCCTGAACCCTAAATCTACCCGTAAGCCTTAACACTAACCCTATCTATAAACCTTAACCCTGACCCTAACCATTACCCGCACCCAAACATTTAACCCTGACCCTAACCCTAATCCTTAACGATAACCCTAACACTAAACCCTAACCCTAAGCTCAACACTTAACCCTAATCCTATCCCTTAACCCTAACCCTAACTCTAACCCTAATGCTACCCCTAAACGTAACCCTAACCGTGAACAGTAAACCTAATCCTAACCTCTAACACAAACCATGGCACATAATTCTAACCCTAAAACTAACCCTAACCCTAACGCTAACGCTAACTCTTAACCTTAACCCTAAGCGTTAACTCTCACGCTAACCTTTAATCCTAACCCTAATCCTAATCTTAACCCTAAACCTAACACTTAACCCTAACCCTGTACCAAACCCTGACCCCTCATCTTTAACCTAACCGTAAACCTCAACCCTAAATCAAAGTGTAACTGTTAAATCTAAGAGTAACCTTTAACCCTAACCCTAATCTCTAACCCTAAGCCCTCACCCTAACACAAAACTTCATCCTTAACCCTAACCATAATCCTAACCCTAAATCTAATTCTCAGACTTCTTGCTTTCTTAGAGTTTAGAAAGCCTGCAATCCTCCCATGCCATGCGTGAAAGGACGCTCTGCCAGTGTCCTGCCTAAAACCCAGAGGCCCATACACTGCGTAGGATAGAGTGGGTTCCCAGCGACCATCACAGACACCTAACTTTGCCTCCTAGGGCATACAGGGCCCGTGCCCTAAGCGTAAACCCTACCATTCAACCATAAGCCTAACCCAGAACATAACACATAACCCTGATCCTACTGCTCACCTTAACAGGTAAACCTCACCGTAACCCTAACTTTAACCCGATATCTTAACATTAATGCATGACACCCTGAGAACAAGCCCTATACCGTCATTCTAACCCTAACTCCTAGCCATAACCGTAACACCTAATCCCTAATTCTGAAATGCCAACCCTAACCTTAACCCGACCAACAACACTAACACTAACCCTAACCTCTTACCCTAAACCTACGCCTAAAAGTAACCCTAACGGTTGATCCTTAGTCATAACCCCTAACCTTAACCCTAACCCTTAACCCTATTCCCAATCCTAACCATTAAACATAACCCTAACACTTAACCCTAACCCTAACCATTACCCTAATGCCTAGAGATCTAACCCCAACACTGACCTACAGTGAACACTAACCTCAACCCCTAATGCTAAACATAAACCTGAACCATACTTCTAACCCTTAACTCTAACACTATCCCTAACCCCTAAGCTTAACCCCAACTGTTAACCCTCTAACCCTCACCCTGATACCTAACCCTCTCCCTTAACCCTAACCCCTAACCCTAACGCTAACTACAACCCTAAACCTTACCCTGGCCCCCTAACCCAGACTTAACACCTAACCCCTAACACTAACTCTAACCCGAACCACTAATCCCTAGCACCTAACCCTGACTCGAAACCTAACCCCTAACTCGAAATCCCTAACCCCAACCCCAACCCTAATTCTCACACTACTTCCATTCCCAGAGTGAAGGAAGCCTACAATACAGCCATGCCATGTGTGAGATGAGGCTGCGACTGAGTCCTGCATGTAGGTCCTGTCCCAAGGCCCAGGGAATGATGTTGTGCTTTCGTGATGACTTCGACCGCACCCGTCTAACCTTAGATTAACCAGGTGTTGTGCCCTTTAACTCACTGCTAAAGCTAGGCCGTACCACCGACCCTAACCCGTAAACCTGAACCGAAGCCCCGAGCCTAAAGCCCAACACTAACTATAAACCCTTACCCTAAAACTAATCCCTAACCCTAATGCTAAACCTTAAACGTAACCCTAACCGTGAACAGTAAACCTAACCCTAACCTCTATCACAAACCATAGCACATAACTCTAACCCTAAAACTAACCCTAACCCTAACAGTAAACCCTAACTCTAAACCTTAACCCTAAGCGTTAAATCTCATGCTAACTTTTAATCCTAACCCTAATCCTAATCTTCAACCCTAAACCTAACACTTAACCCTAATCCTATCCCTTAACCCTAACCTTAACACTAATGCTAAACCCTAAACGTAACCCTAACCGTGAACGGTAAACCTAACCCTAACCTCTAACACAAACCATAGCACATAACTCTAACCCTAAAACTAACCCTAACCCTAACAGTAAACACTGAGCGTTAACTCTAACGCTAACCTTTAATCCTAACCCTAATCCTAATTTTCAACCCTAAACCTAACACTTAACCCTAAACGTCTACCAAACCCTAACCCCTCATCTTAACCCTAACCGTAAACCTCAACCCTAAACCGAACTGTAACCGTTAAACCTAAGAGTAACCTTTAACCCTAACCCTAATCCCTAACTTTAAGCCCTCACCCTAACACTAAACTTCATCCTTAACCCTAACCATAATCCTAACCCTAAATCTAATTCTCAGACTTCTTGCTATCTTAGAGTTTAGAAAGCCTGCAATCCTCCCATGCCATGCATGAAAGGAGGTTCTACCACTGTGTCCTGCATGAATCCAACGGGCCCATACCCAGAGTATGATAGAGTGGGTTCCCGGGTACAATCCCAGCCCCCTAAACTCCCCCCGCCCACCCAATGCAGACAGGGCCCGTGCGCTAAGCATAAACAATACCTTTAACAGATAACCCTAACCCTGAACATAACACCCAACCCTGTTCCTATTTCTCCCCTTAACACGTAAACCTCACCGTGCGCCTAACTTTAACCTCTTATCCTAACGTTAATGCATAACCCATTCCCTGAGAACAACCCCTATCCCATAATTCTAACCCTATCTCCTAGTCATCACTGGAACACCTAATCCCTAACCCTAATTCTAAACTGCTAACCCTAACCGGAACCCTACCTACAACCCTAACACTGACAGTAACCCTTACTTCTAACCCCAACGCTATGCCTAACAAAAACACTAACCCTTCACCCAAACCCCTAAGCCTTACGCTAACCCTTAACCCTAATCCTAATCCTAACCATTAAACCTAACCCTAGCTCTTAAAGCTAACCCTAAACCTTACCCTCACGACTAGACCTAACCCTGACACTAACCTAACACCTAACCCTAACCAGAACCCCTAAAGCTAACCCTGAACCCTATCCCTAACCCTAGCAGTAAACTTTAACCCTAAACCTAAGCCCAACCCGTAACCCTAATCCTATCCTTTTACCCTAAAACTAACCTCTAAACCTAACCCCTATACCTAACCCTAACTCTAACCCCAATCCTAATTCTAACCATACCCCTTCATAAAACACGAACTCCTAACCTCTAACCCTAACACTAACCAAAAACCCTAATCGCTAATCCCTAACCCTAATGCTTAACCTTTACCCTAACCGTTAACCCTCACCCTAATTCTTAACACTGACCCTAACCTTAACTTTTAACTCTAAGCCTAACCCTTAACCCTACAGTAAGGAAGACCCTTAATGCTGATGGGATCCCTTTTCCTTAACCCTAACACTACACCTAAAAATAACCCTAACCTTTAATCCTTAAACCTAACCCCTAACACTTACTTTAACCCCAAACCCTAACCCTAATCCTAAGCATTAAACCTAACCCTATCTCTTAACCCTAACTCTAGCCCTTACCCTAACGCCTAGATCTAACCCTAAATCTAACCTCCCGCCTAATCCTAACCTTAAGCCCTAATGCTAACGCTAACCATGAACCCTAAACCTACCCGTAACCCTTAACACTAACCCTATCCCTGAACCGTAACCCTGACCCTAACCATTACCCGCACCTAAGCATTTAACCCTGACCCTAACCCTAATCCTTAATGATAACCCTAACACTAAACCCTAACCCTAAGCCCAACACTTAACCCTAATCCTATCCCTTAACCCTAACCCTAACCCTAACCCTAATGCTAACCCCTAAACGTAACCCTAACCGTGAACAGTAAACCTAAACCTAACCTCTAACACAAACCATAGCACATAAGTCTAACCCTAAAACTAACCCTAACCCTAACCCTAACCCTAAACCCTAACTCTTAACCTTAACTCTAAGCGTTAACTCTCACGCTAACCTTTAATCCTAACCCTAATCCTAGTCTTCAACCATAAACCTAACACTTAACCCTAACCCGGTACCAAACCCTAACCCCTCATCTTAACCCTAACCTTAAACCTCAACCCTAAACCAAAGTGTAACCGTTGAATCTAAGAGTAACCTTTAACCCTAACCGTAATCCCTAAGCCTAAGCCCTCACCCTAACACTAAACTTCATCCTTAACCCTACCCTTAACCCTAACCCTAAATCTAATTCTCAGACTTCTTGCTTTCTTAGAGTTTAGAAAGCCTGCAATCCTCCCACGCCATGCGTGAAAGGAGGCTCTGCCACAGTGTCCTGCATGAAACCCAGAGGCCCATACACTGCGTGCGGTAGAGTGGGTTCCCAGCGACCATCACAGACACCTAACTTTGCCTCCTAGAGCATACAGGGCCCGTGCCCTAAGCATAAACCCTACCCCTCACCCATAAGCCTAACCCACAACATAACACCTAACCCTGATCCTACTGCTCACCTTAACAGGTAAACCTCACCATAACCCTAACTTTAACCCCATATCTTAACGTTAATGCATGACACCCTGAGAACAAGCCCTATACCGTCATTATAACCCTACCTCCTAGCTATAACCGTAACACCTAATCCCTAATTCTGAAGTGCCAACCCTAACCTTAACCCGACCAACAACAGTAACATTAACCCTAACCCCTTACCCTAACCCTACGCCTAAAAGTAACCCTAACCGTTGATCCTTCGTCATAACCCCAAACCTTACCTTAACCCTTAACCTATTCCCAATCCTAACCGTTAAACAGAACCCTAACACTTAACCCTAACCCTAACCTTTACCCTAATGCCTAGAGATCTAACCCCAACACTGACCTAGAGTTAACACTAACCCCAACCCCTAATGCTAACCTTAAACCTGAACCAAGCTCCTAACCCTTAACCCTAACACTATCCCTAACCCCTAAGCCTAACCCCAACTGTTAACCCTCTAACCCTCACCCTGAATCCTAACCCTATCCCTTAACCCTAACCCCTAACCCTAACGCTAACTTCAACCCTAAACCATACCCTGGCCCCCTAACCCAGACTTAACACCTTACCCCTAACATTAACTCTAACCCTAACCACTAATCCCTAGCACCTAACCCTGACTTGAAACCTAACCCCTAACACGAAAAACCCTAACCCCAACCCCAACCCTAATTCTCACACTACTTCCATTCCCAGAGTGAAGCAAGCCTACAATACAGCCATGCCATGTGTGAGATGAGGCTCCGCCTGAGTCCTGCATGGAGGTCCTGTCCCAAGGCCCAGGGAATGATGTTGTGCTTTCGTGGTGACTCAGACCGCACCCCTCTCACCGTAGGTTAACCAGGCCCTGTGCCCTTAAACTGACCGCTAAAGCTAAGCCCTACTACCAACGCTAACCCCTGACCCTGAACCTAAGCCCCGAGCCTAAAGCCCAACATTAACTCTAGACCCTTACCCTAAACATAATCCCTAACCCTAATGCTAACCCCTAAACTCAACCCTAACCGTGAACAGGAAACCTAACCCTAACCCCTAACACACACCATAGCACATAACTCTAACCCTAAATCTAACCCTAAGCCTAACCGTAAACCCTAACTCTTAACCTTAACCCTAAGCGTTAACTCTCACGCTAACCTTTAATCCTATCCCTAATCCTAATCTTCAACCCTAAACCTAACACTTAACCCTAAACGTCTACCAAACCCTAACCCCTCATCTTAACCCTAACCGTAAACCTCAACCATAAACCGAACTGTAACCGTTAAACCTAAGAGTAACCTTTAACCCTAACCCTAATCCCTAACATTAAGCATTCACCCTAACACTAAACTTCATCCTTAACCCTAACCAGAATCCTAACCCTAAAACTAATTCTCAGACTTCTTGCTTTCTTAGAGTTTAGAAAGCCTGCAATCCGCCCATGCCATGCGTGAAAGGAGGCTCTACCACTGTGTCCTGCATGAAACCCACGGGCCCATACCCAGAGTATGATAGAGTGGGTTCCCGGGTAAAATCCCAGCCCCCTAAACTCCCCCCGCCCGCCTAATGCAGACAGGGCCCGTGCGCTAAGCATAAACAATACCTTTAACAGATAACCCTAACCCTGAACATAACACCCAACCCTGTTCCTATTTCTCCCCTTAACACGTAAACCTCACCATGAGCCTAACTTTAACCTCTTATCCTAACGTTAATGCATAACCCATTTCCTGAGAACAACCCCTATCCCATAATTCTAACCCTATCTCCTAGTCATCACAGGAACACCTAATCCCTAAGCCTAATTCTAAACCACTAACCCTAACCGGAACCCTACCTACAACCCTAACACTGACAGTAACCCTTACTTCTAACCCCAACGCTATGCCTAACAAAAACCCTAACCCTTCACCCAAACCCCTAAGCCTTACGCTAACCCTTAACCCTAATCTTAATCCTAACCATTAAGACTAACCCTAGGTCTTAAAGCTAAGCCTAAACCTTACCCTCACGACTAGACCTAACCCTGACACTAACCTAACACCTAACCCTAACCAGAACCCCTAAAGCTAACCCTGAACCCTATCCCTAACCCTAGCAGTAAACTTTAACCCTAAACCTAAGCCCAACCCGTAACCCTAATCCTATCCTTTTACCATAAAACTAACCCCTAAACCTAACCCCTATACCTCACCCTCACTCTAACCCCAGTCCTAATTCTAACCATACCCCTTCATAAAACACTAACTCCTACCCGCTAACACTAACACTAACCAAAAACCCTAATCACTAATCCCTAACCTTAACGCTTAACCTTTACCCTAACCGTTAACCCTCACCCTAAATCTTAACACTCACCCTAACCTTAACCTTTAACTCTAAGCCTAACCCTTAACCCTACAGTAAGGAAGACCCTTAATGCTAATGGGATCCCTTATCCCTAACCCTAACACTACAGCTAAAAATAACCCTAACCTTTGATCCTTAAACCTAACCCCTAACACTTACTTTAACCCCAAACCCTAACCCTAATCCTAAGCATTAAACCTAACCCTATCTCTTAACCCTAACGCTAGCCCTTACCCTAACGCCTAGATCTAACCCTAAATCTAACCTACTGCCTAATCCTAACCTTAAGCCCTAATGCTAAGTCTAACCCTGAACCCTAAACCTACCCGTAACCCTTAACACTAACCCTATCCGTGAACCTTAACCCTGACCCTAACCATTACGCGCACCCAAGCATTTAACCCTGACCCTACCGCTAATCCTTAATGCTAACCCTAACACTAAACCCTAACCCGAAGCCCAACACTTAACCCTAATCCTATCCCTTAACCCTAACCCTAACCCTAACCCTAATGCTAACCCCTAAACGTAACCCTAACCATGACCAGTAAACCTAACCCTAACCTCTAACACAAACCATAGCACATAACTCTAACCCTAAAACTAACCCTAACCCTAACCCTGACCCTAAACCCTAACTCTTAACCTTAACCCTAAGCGTTAATTCTCACGCTAACATTTAATCCTAACCCTAATCCTAATCTTCAACCCTAAACCTAACACTTAACCCTAACCCTGTACCAAACCCTAACCCCTCATCTTAACCCTAACCGTAAACCTCAACCCGAAACCAAAGTGTAACCGTTAAACCTAAGAGTAACCTTTAACCCTAACCCTAATCCCTAACCCTAAGCCCTCACCCTAACACTAAACTTCATCCTTAACCCTAACCATAATCCTAACCCTAAATCTAATTCTCAGACTTCTTGCTTTCTTAGAGTATAGAAAGCCTGCAATCCTCCCATGCCATGCGTGAAAGGAGGCTCTACCACTGTGTCCTGCATGAAACCCACGGGCTCATACCCAGAGTATGATAGAGTGGGTTCCCGGGTACAATCCCAGCCCCCTAAACTCCCCCCGCCCGCCTAATGCAGACAGGGCCCGTGCGCTAAGCATAAACAATACCTTTAACAGATAACCCTAACCCTGAACATAACACCCAACCCTGGTCCTATTTCTCCCCTTAACACGTAAACCTCACCGTGCGCCTAACTTTAACCTCTTATCCTAACGATAATGCATAACCCATTTCCTGAGAACAACCCCTATCCCATAATTCTAACCCTATCTCCTAGTCATCACTGTGACTCCTAATCCCTAACCCTAATTCTAAACCGCTAACCCTAACTCTAACCCTACATACAACCCTAACACTGACAGTAACCCTTACTTCTAACCCCAACGCTATGCCTAACAAAAACCCTAACCCTTGACCCTAACCCTTCACCCGAACCCCTAAGCCTTACGCTAACCCTTAACCCTAATCCTAATCCTAACCATTAAACCTAACCCTAGCTCTTAAAGCTAACCCTAAACCTTACCCTCACGACTGGACCTAACCCTGACACTAACCTAACACCTAACCCTAACCAGAACCCCTAAAGCTAACCCTGAACCCTAGCAGTAAACTTTAACCCTAAACCAAAGCCCAACCCGTAACCCTAATCCTATCCTTTTACCCGAAAACTAACCCCTAAACCTAACCCCTATACCTCACCCTAACTCTAACCCCAATCCTAATTCTAACCATACCCCTTCATAAAACACTAACTCCTAACTGCTAACCCTAACACTAACCAAAAACCCTAATCACTAATCCCTAACCCTAACGCTTAACCTTTACCCTAACCGTTAACCCTCACCCTAAATCTTAACACTGACCCTAACCTTAACCTTTAACTCTAAGCCTAACCCTTAACCCTACAGTAAGGAAGACCCTTAATGCTAATGGGATCCCTTATCCCTAACCCTAACACTACAGCTAAAAATAAACCTAACCTTTGATCCTTAAACCTAACCCCTAACACTTACTTTATCCCCAAACCCTAACCCTAATCCTAAGCATTAAACCTAACCCTATCTCTTAATCCTAATGCTAGCCCTTACCCTAACGCCTAGATCTAACCCTAAATCTAACCTACCGCCTAATCCTAACCTTATGCCCTAATGCTAACTCTAACCCTGAACCCTAAACCTACCCGTAACCCTTAACACTAACCCTATCCGTGAACCTTAACCCTGACCAAAACCATTACCCGCACCCAAGCATTTAACCCTGACCCTACCCCTAATCCTTAATGATAACCCTAACACTAAACCATAACCCTAAGCCCAACACTTAACCCTAATCCTATCCCTTAACCCTAACCCTAACCCTAATGCTACCCACTAAACGTAACCCTAACCGTGACCCGTAAACCTAACCCTAAACTCTAACACAAACCATAGAACATAACTCTAACCCTAAAACTAACCCTAACCCTAACCCTAACCCTAAACCCTAACTCTTAACCTTCACCCTAAGCGTTAATTCTCACGCTAACCTTTAATCCTAACCCTAATCCTAATCTTCAACCCTAAACCTAACACTTAACCCTAACCCTGTACCAAACACTAACCCCTCATCTTAACCCTAACCGTAAACCTCAACCCTAAACCAAAGTGTAACCGTTAAACCTAAGAGTAACCTTTAACCCTAACCCTAATCCCTAACCCTAAGCCCTCACCCTAACACTAAACTTCATCCTTCACCCTAACCAGAATCCTAACCCTAAATCTAATTCTCAGACTTCTTGCTTTCTTAGAGTTTAGAAAGCCTGCAATCCTCCCATGCCATGCGTGAAAGGAGCCTCTACCACTGTGTCCTGCATGAAACCCACGGGCCCATACCCAGAGTATGATAGAGTGGGTTCCCGGGTACAATCCCAGCCCCCTAAACTACCCCGCCCGCCTAATGCAGACCCTGCCTGTGCGCTAAGCATAAACAATGCCTTTAACAGATAACCCTAACCCTGAACATAACACCCAACCCTGTTCCTATTTCTCCCCTTAACACGTAAACCTCACCGTGCGCCTAACTTTAACCTCTTATCCTAACGTTAATGCATAACCCATTTCCTGAGAACAACCCCTATCCCATAATTCTAACCCTATCTCCTAGTCATCACTGTGACACCTAATCCCTAACCCTAATTCTAAACCGCTAACCCTAACTGTAAGCCTACCTACAACCCTAAAACTGACAGTAACCCTTACTTCTAACCCCAACGCTATGCCTAACAAAAACCCTAACCCTTGACCCTAACCCTTCACCCTAACCCCTAAGCCTTACCCTAACCCTTAACCCTAATGCTAATCCTAACCATTAAACCTAACCCTAGCTCTTAAAGCTAACCCTAGGCCGGGCACGGTGGCTAACGCCTGTAATCCTAGCACTCTGGGAGGCCGAGGTGGGTGGATCGTTTGAGCTCAGAAGTTCGAGAGCAGCCTGAGCAAGAGCGAGACCCCATCTCTACTAAAAATAGAAAGAAATTATATGGACAGCTAAAAATATATATAGCAAAAATTAGCCGGGCATGGTGGCGCATGCCTGTAGTCCCAGCTACTCGGGAGGCTGAGACAGGAGGATCCCTTGAGCTCAGGAGTTTGAGGTTGCTGTGAGCAAGGCTGATGCCACGGCACTCACTCTAGCCTGGAAAACAGAGTGAGACTCTGTCTCAAAAAAAAAAAAAAAAAAAAAAAAAAAAAAAAAAACTAACCCTAAACCTTACCCTCACGACTGGACCTAACCCTGACACTAACCTAACACCTAACCCTAACGAGAACCCCTAAAGCTAACCCTGAACCCTATCCCTAACCCTAGCAGTAAACTTTAACCCTAAACCTAAGCCCAACCCGCAACCCTAATCCTATCCTTTTACCCTAAAACTAACCCCTAAACCTAACCCCTATACCTCACCCTAACTCTAACCCCAATGCTAATTCTAACCATACCCCTTCATAAAACACTAACTCCTAACCGCTAACCCTAACACTAACCAAAAACCCTAATCACTAATCCCTAACCCTAACGCTTAACCTTTACCCTAACCGTTAACCCTCACGCTAAATCTTAACACTCACCCTAACCTGAACCTTTAACTCTAAGACTAACCCTTAACCCTACAGTAAGGAAGACCCTTAAGGCTAATGGGATCCCTTATCCCTAACCCTAACACTACAGCTAAAAATAACCCTAACCTTTGATCCTTAAACCTAACCCCTAACACTTACTTTAACCCCAAACCCTAACCCTAATCCTAAGCATTAAACCTAACCCTATCTCTTAACCCTAACGCTAGCCCTTACCCTAACGCCTAGATCTAACCCTAAATCTAACCTACCGCCTAATCCTAACCTTAAGCCCTAATGCTAACTCTAACCCTGAACCCTAAACCTACCCGTAACCCTTAACACTAACCGTATCCGTGAACCTTAACCCTGACCCTAACCATTACCCGCACCCAAGCATTTAACCCTGACCCTAATCCTAATCCTTAATGATAACCCTAACACTAAACCCTAACCCTAAGCCCAACACTTAACCCTAATCCTATCCCTTAACCCTAACCCTAACCCTAATGCTAACCCTTAAACGTAACCCTAACCATGACCAGTAAACCTAAACTTAACCTCTAACACAAACCATAGCACATAACTCTAACCCTAAAACTAACCCTAACCCTAAACCTAACCCTAAACCCTAACTCTTAACCTTAACCCTAAGCGTTAACTCTCACGCTAACCTTTAATCCTAACCCTAATCCTAATCTTCAACCCTAAACCTAACACTTAAACCTAACCCGGTACCAAACCCTAACCCCTCATCTTAACCCTAACCTTAAACCTCAACCTGAAACCAAAGTGTAACCGTTAAACCTAAGAGTAACCTTTAACCCTAACCCTAATACCTAACCCTAAGCCCTCACCCTAACACTAAACTTCATTCTTCACCCTAACCATAATCCTAACCCTAAATCTAATTCTCAGACTTCTTGCTTTCTTAGAGTTTAGAAAGCCTGCAATCTTCCCATGCCATGCGTGATAGGAGGCTCTACCACTGTGTCCTGCATGAAACCCACGGGCCCATACCCAGAGTATGATAGAGTGGGTTCCCGGGTACAATCCCAGCCCCCTAAACTCCCCCCGCCCGCCTAATGCAGACAGGGCCCGTGCACTAAGCATAAACAATACCTTTAACAGATAACCCTAACCCTGAACATAACACCCAACCCTGTTCCTCTTTCTCCCCTTAACACGTAAACCTCACCGTGCGCCTAACTTTAACCTCTTATCCTAACGTTAATGCATAACCCATTTCCTGAGAACAACCCCTATCCCACATTTCTAACCCTATCACCTAGTCGTCACTGTGACACGTAATCCCTAACCCTAATTCTAAACCGCTAACCCTAACCGTAACCCTACCTACAACCCTAACACTGACAGTAACCCTTATTTCTAACCCCAACGCTATGCCTAACAAAAACCCTAACCCTTGACTCTAACCCTTCACACTAACCCCTAAGCCTTACCCTAACCCTTAACCATAATCCTAATCCTAACCATTAAACCTAACCCTAGCTCTTAAAGCTAACCCTAAACCTTACCCTCACGACTGGACCTAACCCTGACACTAACCTAACACCTAACCCTAACCAGAACCCCTAAAGCTAATCCTGAACCCTATCCCTAACCCTAGCAGTAAACTTTAATCCTAACCTAACCCCAACCCGTATCCCTAATCCTATCCTTTTACTCTAAAACTAACCCCTAAACCTTACCCCTATACCTCACCCTAACTCTAACCCCAATCCTAATTCTAACCATACCCCTTCATAAAACACTAACTCCTAACCGCTAACCCTAACACTAACCAAAAACCCTAATCACTAATCCCTAACTCTAACGCTTAACCTTTACCCTAACCGTTAACCCTCACCCTAAATCTTAACACTGACCCTAAGCTTAACCTTTAACTCTAAGCCTAACCCTTAACCCTACAGTAAGGAAGACCCTTAATGCTAATGGGATCCCTTATCCCTAACCCTAACACTACAGCTAAAAATAACCCTAACCTTGATCCTTAAACCTAACCCCTAACACTTACTTTAACCCCAAACCCTAACCCTAATCCTAAGCATTAAACATAACCCTATCTCTTAACCCTAACGCTAGCCCTTACCCTAACGCCTAGATCTAACCCTAAATCTAACCTACCGCCTAATCCTAACCTTAAGCCCTAATGCTAACTCTAACCCTGAACCCTAAACCTACCCGTAACCCTTAACACTAACCCTATCCGTGAACCTTAACCCTGACCCTAACCATTACCCGCACCCAAGCATTTAACCCTGACCCTACCCCTAATCCTTAATGATAACCCTAACACTAAACCCTAACCCTAAGCCCAACACTTAACCCTAATCCAATCCCTTAACCCTAACCCTAATGCTAACCCCTAAACGTAACCCTAACCGTGACCAGTAAACCTAACCCTAACCTCTAACACAAAACATAGCACATAACTCTAACCCTAAAACTAACCCTAACCCTAACCCTAACCCTAAACCCTAACTCTTAACCTTAACCCTAAGTGTTAACTCTCACGCTAACCTTTAATCCTAACCCTAATCCTAATCTTCAACCCTAAACCTAACACTTAACCCTAACCCTGTACCTAACCCTAACCCCTCATCTTAACCCTAACAGTAAAGCTCAACCCTAAACCAAAGTTTAACCGTTAAAACTAAGAGTAACCTTTAACCCTAACCCTAATCCCTAACCCTAAGCCCTCACCCTAACACTAAACTTCATCCTTAACCCTAACCAGAATCCTAACCCTAAATCTAATTCTCAGATTTCTTGCTTTCTTAGAGTTTAGAGAGCCTGCAATCCTCCCATGCCATGCGTGAAAGGAGGCTCTACCACTGTGTCCTGCATGAAACCCACGGGCCCATACCCAGAGTATGATAGAGTGGGTTCCCGGGTACAATCCCAGCCCCCTAAACTCCCCCCGCCCGCCTAATGCAGACAGGGTCCGTGCGCTAAGCATAAACAATACCTTTAACAGATAACCCTAACCCTGAACATAACACCCAACCCTGTTCCTATTTCTCCCCTTAACACGTAAACCTCACCGTGCGCCTAACTTTAACCACTTATCCTAACGTTAATGCATAAACCATTTCCTGAGAACAACCCCTATCCCATAATTCTAACCCTATATCCTAGTCATCAATGTGACACCTAATCCGTAACCCTAATTCTAAACCGCTAACCCTAACCGTAACCCTAACTACAACCCTAACACTGACAGTAACCCTTACTTCTAACCCCAACGCTATCCCTAACAAAAACCCTAACCCTTGACCCTAACCCTTCACCCTAACCCCTAAGCCTTACCCTAACCCTTAACCCTAATCCTAACCCTAACCATTAAACCTAACCCTAGCTCTTAAAGCTAACCCTAAACCTTACCCTCACGACTGGACCTAACCCTGACACTAACCTAACACCTAACCCTAACCAGAACCGCTAAAGCTAACCCTGAACCCTATCCCTAACCCTAGCAGTAAACTTTAATCCTAAACCTAAGCCCAACTCGTAACCCTAATCCTATCCTTTTACCCTAAAACTAACCCCTAAACCTAACCCCTATACCTCTCCCTAACTCAAACCCGAATCCTAATTCTAAACATACCCCTTCATAAAACACTAACTCCTAACCGCTAACCCTAACACTAACCAAAAACCCTAATCACTAATCCCTAACCCTAACGCTTAACCTTTACCCTAACCGTTAACCCTCACCCTAAATCTTAACACTCACCCTAACCTTAACCTTTAACTCTAAGCCTAACCCTTAACCCTACAGTAAGGAAGACCCTTAATGCTAATGGGATCCCTTATCCCTAACCCTAACACTACAGCTAAAAATAACCCTAACCTTGGATCCTTAAACCTAACCCCTAACACTTACTTTAACCCCAAACCCTAACCCTAATCCTAAGCATTAAACCTAACCCTATCCCTTAACCCTAACGCTAGCCCTTACCCTAACGCCTGATCTAAACCTAAATCTAACCTACCGCCTAATCCTAACCTTAAGCCCTAATGCTAACTCTAACCCTGAACCCTAAACCTACCCGTAACCCTTAACACTAACCCTATCCGTGAACCTTAACCCTGACCCTAACCATTACCCTCACCCAAGCATTTAACCCTGAACCTAACCCTAATCCTTAAAGATAACCCTAACACTAAACCCTAACCCTAAGCCCAACACTTAACCCTAATCCTATCCCTTAACCTAACCCTAACCCTAATGCTAACCCCTAAACGTAACCCTACCCGTCACCATTAAACCTAACCCTAACCTCTAACACAAACCATAGCACATAACTCTAACCCTAAAACTAACCCTAACCCTAAACCTAAACCCGAGCTCTTAACCTTAACCCTAAGTGTTAACTCTCAAGCTAACCTTTAATCCTAACCCTAATCCTAATCTTCAACCCTAAACCTAACACTAAACCCTAACCCTGTACCAAACCCTAACCCCTCATCTTAACTCTAACCGTAAACCACAACCTGAAACCAAAGTGTAACCGTTAAACCTAAGAGTAACCTTTAACCCTAACCCTAATCCCTAACCCTAAGCCCTCACCCTAACACTAAACTTCATCCTTCACCCTAACCATAATCCTAACCCTAAATCTTATTCTCAGACTTCTTGCTTTCTTAGAGTTTAGAAAGCCTGCAATCCTCCCATGCCATGCGTGAAAGGAGGCTCTACCACTGTGTCCTGCATGAAACCCACGGGCCCATACCCAGAGTATGATAGAGTGGGTTCCCGGGTACAATCCCAGCCCCCTAAACTCCCCCCGCCCGCCTAATGCAGACAGGGCCCGTGCGCTAAGCATAAACAATACCTTTAACAGATAACCCTAACCCTGAACATAACACCCAACCCTGTTCCTATTTCTCCCCTTAACACGTAAACCTCACTGTGCGCCTAACTTTAACCACTTATCCTAACGTAAAGGCATAACCCATTTCCTGAGAACAACCCCTATCCCACAATTCTAACCCTATCTCCTAGTCATCACTGTGACACCTAATCCCTAACCCTAATTCTAAACCGCTAACCCTAACTCTAACCCTACATACAACATTAACACTGAGAGTAACCCATACTTCTAACCCCAACGCTATGCCTAACAAAAACCCTAACCCTTGACCCTAACCTTCACCCTAACCCCTAAGCCTTACCCTAACCCTTAACCCTAATCCTAATCCTAACCATTAAACCTAACCCTAGCTCTTAAAGATAACCCTAAACTTTACCCTCACGACAGGACCTAACCCTGACACTAACCTAACACCTAACCCTAACCAGAACCACTAAAGCTAACCCTGAAGCCTATCCCTAACCCTAGCAGTAAACTTTAACCCTAAACCTAAGCCCAATCCCGTAACCCTAATCCTAACCTTTTACCCTAAAACTAACCCCTAAACCTAACCCCTATACCTCACCCTAACTCTAACCCCAGTCCTAATTCTAACCATACCCCTTAATAAAACACTAACTCCTAACCGCTAACACTAACACTAACCAAAAACCCTAATCACTAATCCCTAACCCTAACGCTTAACCTTTACCCTAACCGTTAACCCTCACCCTAAATCTTAACACTGACCCTAACCTTCACCTTTAACTCTAAGCCTAACCCTTAACCCTACAGTAAGGAAGACCCTTAATGCTAATGGGATCCCTTATCCCTAACCCTAACACTACAGCTAAAAATTACCCTAACCTTTGATCCTAAACCTAACCCCTAACACTTACTTTAACCCCAAACCCTAACCCTAATCCTAAGCATTAAACCTAACCCTATCTCTTAACCCTAACGCTAGCCCTTACCCTAACGCCTAGATCTAACCCTAAATCTAACCTACCGCCTAACCCTAACCTTAAGCCTTAATGCTAACTCTAACCCTGAACCCTACAACTACCGGTAACACTTAACACTAACCCTATTCGTGAACCTTAACCCTGACCCTAACCATTACCCGCACCCAAGCATTTAACCCTGACCCTACCCCTAATCCTTAATGATAACCCTAACACTAAACCCTAACCCTAAGCCCAACACTTAACCCTAATCCTATCCCTTAACCCTAACCCTAATGCTAACCCCTAAACGTAATCCTAACCGTCACCAGTAAACCTAACCCTAACCTCTAACACAAACCATAGCACATAACTCTAACCCTAAAACTAACCCTAAACCTAACCCTAACCCTAAACCCTAACTCTTAACCTTAACCCTAAGCGTTACCTCTCACGCTAACCTTTAATCCTAACTCTAATCCTAATCTTCAACCCTAAACCTAACACTTAACCCTAACCCTGTACCTAACCCTAACCCCTTATCTTAACCCTAACCCTAAACCTAAACCCAAAACCAAAGTGTAACCGTTAAACCTAAGAGTAACTTTTAACCCTAACCCTAATCCCTAACCCTAAGCCCTCACCCTAACACTAAACTTCAACCTTAACCCTAACCATAATCCTAACCCTAAATCTAATTCTCAGACTTCTTGCATTCTTAGTTTAGAAAGCCTGCAATCCTCCCATGCCATGCGTGAAAGGAGGCTCGGAGGCTCTACCACTGTGTCCTGCATGAAACCCACGGGCCCATACCCAGAGTATGATAGAGTGGGTTCCCGGGTACAATCCCAGCCCCCTAAACTCCCCCCACCCGCCTAATGCAGACAGGGTCCGTGCGCTAAGCATAAACAATACTTTTAACAGATAACCCAAACCCTGAACATAGCACCCAACCCTGGTCCTATTTCTCCCCTTTACACGTAAACCTCAACCTAGGCCTAACATTAACTTCTTATCCTAACGTTAATGCATAACCCATTTTCTGAGAACAACCCCTATCCCATAATTCTAACCCTATCTCCTAGTCATCACTGTGACACCTAATCTCTAACCCTAATTCTAAACCGCTAACCCTAACCGTAACCCTACCTTCAACCCTAACACTGACAGTAACCCTTACTTCTAACCCCAACGCTATGCCTAAGAAAAACCCTAACACTTGACCCTAACCCTTCACCCTAACCCCTAAGCCTTACCCTAATCCTTAACCCTAATCCTAATCCTAACCATTAAACCTAACCCAAGCTCTTAAAGCTAACCCTAAACCTTACCCTCAAGACTAGACCTAACCCTGACACTAACCTAACACCTAACCCTAACCAGAACCCCTAAAGCTAACCCTGAACCCTATCCCTAACCCTAGCAGTAAACTTTAACCCTAAACCTAAGCCCAACCCGTAACCCTACTCCTATCCTTTTACCCTAAAGCTAACCCCTAAACCTAACCCCTATACCTCACCCTAACTCTAAACCCAATCCTAATTCTAACCATACCCCTTCATAAAACACTAACTCCTAACCGCTAACCCTAACACTAACCAAAAACCCTAATCACTAATCCCTAACCCTAACGTTTAACCTTTACCCTAACCGTTAACCCTCACGCTAAATCTTAACACTGACCCTAACCTTCACCTTTACCTCTAAGCCTAACCCTTAACCCTACAGTAAGGAAGACCCTTAATGCTAATGGGATCCCTTATCCCTAACCCTAACACTACAGCTAAAAATAACCCTAACCTTTGATCCTTAAACCTAACACCTAACACTTACTTTAACCCCAAACCCTAACCCTAATCCTAAGCATTAAACCTAACCCTATGTCTTAACCCTAACGTTAGCCCTTACCCTAACGCCTAGATCTAACCCTAAATCTAACCTACCGCCTAATCCTAACCTTAAGCCCTAATGCTAACTCTAACCCTGAACCCTAAACCTACCCGTAACCCTTAACACTAACCCTATCCGTGAACCTTAACCCTGACCCTAACCATTACGCGCACCCAAGCATTTAACCCTGACCCTAACCCTAATCCTTAATGATAACCCTAACACTAAACCCTAACACTAAGCCCAACACTTAACCCTAATCCTATCCCTTAAACCTAAACCTAACCCTAACCCTAATGCTAACCCCTAAACGTAACCCTAACCGTGACCAGTAAACCTAACCCTAACCTCTAACACAAACCATAGCACATAACTCTAACCCTAAAACGAACCCTAACCTTAACCCTAACCCTAAACCCTAACTCTTAACCTTAACCCTAAGCGTTAACTCTCACGCTAACCTTTAATCCTAAACCTAATCCTAGTCTTCAACCCTAAACCTAACACTTAACCCTAACCCTATACCTAACCCTAACCCTCATCTTAAACCTAACCGTAAACCTCAACCCTAAACCAAAGTGTAACCGTTAAACCTAAGAGTAACCTTTATCCCTAACCCTAATCCCTAACCCTAAGCCCTCACCCTAACACTAAACTTCTTCGTTAACCCTAACCATAATCCTAACCCTAAATCTAATTCTCAGACTTCTTGCTTTCTTAGAGTTTAGAAAGCCTGAAATCCTCCCATGCCATGCGTGGAAGGAGGCTCTACCACTGTGTCCTGCATGAAACCCACGGGCCCATACCCAGAGTATGATAGAGTGGGTTCCCGGGTACAATCCCAGCCCCCTAAACTCCCCCCACCCGCCTAATGCAGACAGGGCCCGTGCGCTAAGCATAAACAATACCTTTAACAGATAACCCTAACCCTGAACATAACACCCACCCCTGTTCCTATTTCTCCCCTTAACACGTAAACCTCACCGTGCGCCCAACTTTAACCTCTTATCCTAACGTTAATGCATAACCCATTTCCTGAGAACAACCCCTATCCCATAATTCTAACCCTATCTTCTAGTCATCACTGTGACACCTAATTCCTAACCCTAATTCTTAACCGCTAACCCTAACCGTAACCCTACCTACAACCCTAACACTGACAGTAACCCTTACTTCTAACCCCAACGCTATGCCTAACAAAAACCCTAACCCTTGACCCTAACCCTTCACCCTAACCCCTAAGCCTTACCCTAACCCTTAACCCTAATCCTAATCCTAACCATTAAACCTAAACCTAGCTCTTAAAGCTAACCCTAAACCTTACCCTCACGACTAGACCTAACCCTGACACTAACCTAACACCTAACCCTAACCAGAACCCCTAAAGCTAACCCTGAACCCTATCCCTAACCCTAGCAGTAAACTTTAACCCTAAACCTAAGCCCAACCCGTAACCCTAATCCTATCCTTTTACCCTAAAACTAACCCCTAAGCCTAACCCCTATACCTCACCCTAACTCTAAACCCAATCCTAATTCTAACCATACCCCTTCATAAAACACTATCTCCTAACCGCTAACCCTAACACTAACCAAAAACCCTAATCACTAATCCCTAACCCTAACGCTTAACCTTTACCCTAACCGTTAACCCTCACCCTAAATCTTAACACTGACCGTAACCTTCACCTTTAACTCTAAGCCTAACCCTTAACCCTACAGTAAGGAAGACCCTTAATGCTAATGGATCCCTTATCCCTAACCCTAACACTACAGCTAAAAATAACCCTAACCTTTGATCCTTAAACCTAACCCCTAACACTTACTTTAACCCAAAATCCTAACCCTAATCCTAAGCATTAAACCTAAACCTATCTCTTAACCCTAACGCTAGCCCTTACCCTAACGCCTAGATCTAACCCTAAATCTAACCTACCGCCTAATCCTAACCTTAAGCCCTAATGCTAACCCTAACCCTGAACCCTAAACCTACCCGTAACCCTTAACACTAACCCTATCCGTGAACCTTAACCTTGACCCTAACCATTACCCGCACCCAAGCATTTAACCCTGACCCTACCCCTAATCCTTAATGATAACCCTAACACTAAACCTAACCCTAAGCCCAACACTTAACCCTTTTCCTATCCTTTAACCCGAACCCTAATGCTAACCCCTAAACGTAACCCTAACCGTGACCAGTAAAACTAACCCTAAGCTCTAACACAAACCATAGCACATAACTCTAACCCCAAAACTAACCCTAACCCTAACCCTAAACCCTAACTCTTAACCTTAACCCTAAGCGTTAACTCTCATGCTAACCTTTAATCCTAACCCTAATCCTAATCTTCAACCCTAAACATAACACTTAACCCTAACCCTGTACCTAACCCTAAAACTATACCAAACCCTAACCCCTGATCTTAACCGAAAACGGAAACCTCAACCCAAAACCAAAGTGTAACCGTTAAAACTAAGAGTAACCTTTAACCCTAACCCTAATCCCTAACCCTAAGCCCTCACCCTAACACTAAACTTCATCCTTAACCCTAACCATAATCCTAACCCTAAATCTAATTCTCAGACTTCTTGCTTTCTTAGAGTTTAGAAAGCCTGCCATCCTCCCATGCCATGCGTGAAAGGAGGCTCTACCACTGTGTCCTGCATGAAACCCACGGGCCCATACCCAGAGTATGATAGAGTGGGTTCCCGGGTACAATCCCAGCCCCCTAAACTCCCCCCGCCCGCCTAATGCAGACAGGGCCCGTGCCCTAAGCATAAACAATACCTTTAACAGATAACCCTAACCCTGAACATAACACGCAACCCTGTTCCTATTTCTCCCCTTAACACGTAAACCTCACCGTGCGCCTAACTTTAACCGCTTATCCTAACGTTAATGCATAACCCATTTCCTGAGAACAACCCCTATCCCATAATTCTACCCTATCACCTAGTCATCACTGTGTCACCTAATCCCTAACCCTAATTCTAAACTGCTAACCCTAACCGTAACCCTACCTACAACCCTAACACTGACAGTAACCCTTACTTCTAACCCCAACGCTATGCCTAACAAATAACCTAACCCTTGACCCTAACCCCTAAGCCTTACGCTAACCCTTAACCCTATCCTAATCCTAAACATTAAACCTAACCCTAGCTCTTAAAGCTAACCCTAAACCTTACCCTCACAACTAGACCTAAACCTGACACTAACCTAACACCTAACCCTAACCAGAACCCCTAAAGCTAACCCTGAACCCTATCCCTAACCCTAGCAGTAAACTTTAACCCTAAACCTAAGCCCAACCCGTAACCCTAATCCTATCTTTTTACCCTAAAACTAACCCCTAAACCTAACCCCTATACCTCACCCTAACTCTAAACCCAATCCTAATTCTAACCATACCCCTTCATAAAACACTAACTCCTAACCGCTAACCCTAACACTAACCAAAAACCCTAATCACTAATCCCTAACCCTAACGCTTAACCTTTACCCTAACCGTTAACCCTCACCCTAAATCTTAACACTGACCCTAACCTTCACCTTTAACTCTAAGCCTAACCCTTAACCCTACAGTAAGGAAGACCCTTAAGGCTAATGGGATCCCTTATCCCTAACCCTAACACTACAGCTAAAATTAACCCTAAACTTTGATCCTTAAACCTAACCCCTAACACTTACTTTAACCCCAAACCCTAACCCTAATCCTAAGCATTAAACCTAACCCTATCTCTTAACCCTAACGCTAGCCCTTACCCTAACGCTTAGATCTAACCCTAAATCTAACCTACCGCCTAATCCTTACCTTAAGCCCTAATGCTAACTCTAACCCTGAACCCTAAACCTACCCGTAACCCTTAACACTAACCCTATCTGTGAACCTTAACCCTGACCCTAACCATTACCCGCACCCAAGCATTTAACCCTGACCCTACCCCTAATCCTTAATGATAACCCTAACACTAAACCTAACCCTAAGCCCAACACTTAACCCTAATCCTATCCCTTAAACCTAACCCTAGTCCTAACCCTAATGCTAACCCCTAAACGTAACCCTAACCGTGACCAGTAAACCTAACCCTAACCTCTAACACACACCATAGCACATAACTCTAACCCTAAAACGAACACTAACCCTAACCCTAACCCTAAACCCTAACTCTTAACCTTAACGCTAAGCGTTAACTCTCACGCTAACCTTTAATCCTAACCCTAATCCTAATCTTCAACCCTAAACCTAACACTTAACCCTAACCCTGTACCTAACCCTAACCCCTCATCTTAACCCTAACCGTAAACCTCAACCCTAAACCAAAGTGTAACCGTTAAACCTAAGAGTAACCTTTAACCCTAACCCTAATACCTAACCCTAAGCCCTCACCCTAACACTAAACTTCATCCTTAACCCTAACCATAATCCTAACCCTAAATCTAATTCTCAGACTTCTTGCTTTCTTAGAGTTTAGAAAGCCTGCAATCCTCCCATGCCATGCGTGAAAGGAGCCTCTACCACTGTGTCCTGCATGAAACCCACGGGCCCATACCCAGAGTATGATAGAGTGGGTTCCCGGGTACAATCCCAGCCCCCTAAACTCCCCCCGCCCGCCTAATGCAGACAGGGCCCGTGCGCTAAGCATAAACAATACCTTTAACAGATAACCCTAACCCTGAACATAACACCCAACCCTGTTCCTATTTCTCCCCTTAACACGTAAACCTCACCGTGCGCCTAACTTTAACCTCTTATCCTAACGTTAATGCATAATCCATTTCCTGAGAACAACCCCTATCCCATAATTCTAACCCTATCTCCTAGTCATCACTGTGAAACCTAATCCCTAACCCTAATTCTAAACCGCTAACCCTAACCGTAACCCTACCGACAACCCTAACACTGACAGTAACCCTTACTTCTAACCCCAACGCTATGCCTAAAAAAAACCCTAACACTTGACCCTAACCCTTCACCCTAACCCCTAAGCCTTACCCTTACCCTTAACCCTAATCCTACTCCTAACCATTAAACCTAACCCTAGCTCTTAAAGCTAACCCTAAACCTTACCCTCACGACTAGACCTAACCCTGACACTAACCTAACACCTAACCCTAAACAGAACCCCTAAAGCTAACCCTGAACCCTATCCCTAACCCTAGCAGTAAACTTTAACCCTAAACCTAAGCTCAACCCGTAACCCTAATCCTATCCTTTTACCCTAAAACTAACCCCTAAACCTAACCCCTATACCTCACCCTAACTCTAACCCCAATCCTAATTCTAACCATACCCCTTCATAAAACACTAACTCCTAACCGCTAACCCTAACACTAACCAAAAACCCTAGTCACTAATCCCTAACCCTAACGCTTAACCTTTACCCTAACCGTTAACCCTCACCTTAAATCTTAACACTGACCCTAACCTTCACCTTTAACTCTAAGCCTAACCCTTAACCCTACAGTAAGGAAGACCCTTAAGGCTAATGGGATCCCTTATCCCTAACCCTAACACTACAGCTAAAAATAACCCTAACCTTGATCCTTAAACCTAACCCCTAACACTTACTTTAACCCCAAACCCTAACCCTAATCCTAAGCATTAAACATAACCCTATCTCTTAACCCTAACGCTAGCCCTTACCCTAACGCCTAGATCTAACCCTAAATCTAACCTACCGCCTAATCCTAAACTTAAGCCCTAATGCTAACTCTAACCCTGAACCCTAAACCTACCCGTAACCCTTAACACTAACCCTATCCGTGAACCTTAACCCTGACCCTAACCATTACCCGCACCCAAGCATTTAACCCTGACCCTACCCCTAATCCTTAATGATAACCCTAACACTAAACCCTAACCCTAAGCCCAACACTTAACCCTAATCCTATCCCTTAACCCTAACCCTAATGCTAACCCCTAAACGTAACCCTAACCGTGACCAGTAAACCTAAACCTAACCTCTAACACAAACCATAGCACATAACTCTAACCCTAAAACTAACCCTAACCCTAACCCTAACCCTAAACCCTAACTCTTAACCTTAACCCTAAGCGTTAACTCTCACGCTAACCTTTAATCCTAACCCTAATCCTAATCTTCAACCCTAAACCTAACACTTAACCCTAACCCTGTACCTAACCCTAACCCCTCATCTTAACCCTAACAGTAAAGCTCAACCCTAAACCAAAGTTTAACCGTTAAAACTAAGAGTAACCTTTAACCCTAACCCTAATCCCTAACCCTAAGCCCTCACCCTAACACTAAACTTCATCCTTAACCCTAACCAGAATCCTAACCCTAAATCTAATTCTCAGATTTCTTGCTTTCTTAGAGTTTAGAGAGCCTGCAATCCTCCCATGCCATGCGTGAAAGGAGGCTTTACCACTGTGTCCTGCATGAAACCCACGGGCCCATACCCAGAGTATGATAGAGTGGGTTCCCGGGTACAATCCCAGCCCCCTAAACTCCCCCCGCCCGCCTAATGCAGACAGGGCCCGTGCGCTAAGCATAAACAATACCTTTAACAGATAACCCTAACCCTGAACATAACACACAACCCTGTTCCTATTTCTCCCCTTAACACGTAAACCTCACCGTGCGCCTAACTTTAACCGCTTATCCTAACGTTAATGCATAACCCATTTCCTGAGAACAACCCCTATCCCATAATTCTACCCTATCACCTAGTCATCACTGTGTCACCTAATCCCTAACCCTAATTCTAAACTGCTAACCCTAACCGTAACCCTACCTACAACCCTAACACTGACAGTAACCCTTACTTCTAACCCCAACGCTATGCCTAACAAATAACCTAACCCTTGACCCTAACCCCTAAGCCTTACGCTAACCCTTAACCCTATCCTAATCCTAAACATTAAACCTAACCCTAGCTCTTAAAGCTAACCCTAAACCTTACCCTCACAACTAGACCTAAACCTGACACTAACCTAACACCTAACCCTAACCAGAACCCCTAAAGCTAACCCTGAACCCTATCCCTAACCCTAGCAGTAAACTTTAACCCTAAACCTAAGCCCAACCCGTAACCCTAATCCTATCTTTTTACCCTAAAACTAACCCCTAAACCTAACCCCTATACCTCACCCTAACTCTAAACCCAATCCTAATTCTAACCATACCCCTTCATAAAACACTAACTCCTAACCGCTAACCCTAACACTAACCAAAAACCCTAATCACTAATCCCTAACCCTAACGCTTAACCTTTACCCTAACCGTTAACCCTCACCCTAAATCTTAACACTGACCCTAACCTTCACCTTTAACTCTAAGCCTAACCCTTAACCCTACAGTAAGGAAGACCCTTAATGCTAATGGGATCCCTTATCCCTAACCCTAACACTACAGCTAAAAATAACCCTAACCTTTGATCCTTAAACCTAACCCCTAACACTTACTTTAACCCCAAACCCTAACCCTAATCCTAAGCATTAAACCTAACCCTATCTCTTAACCCTAACGCTAGCCCTTACCCTAACGCTTAGATCTAACCCTAAATCTAACCTACCGCCTAATCCTAACCTTAAGCCCTAATGCTAATTCTAACCCTGAACCCTAAACCTGCCCGTAACCCTTAACACTAACCCTATCCGTGAACCTTAACCCTGACCCTAACCATTACCCGCACCCAAGCATTTAACCCTGACCCTACCCCTAATCCTTAATGATAACCCTAACACTAAACCTAACCCTAAGCCCAACACTTAACCCTAATCCTATCCCTTAAACCTAACCCTAGTCCTAACCCTAATGCTAACCCCTAAACGTAACCCTAACCGTGACCAGTAAACCTAACCCTAACCTCTAACACACACCATAGCACATAACTCTAACCCTAAAACGAACCCTAACCCTAACCCTAACCCTAAACCCTAACTCTTAACCTTAACGCTAAGCGTTAACTCTCACGCTAACCTTTAATCCTAACCCTAATCCTAATCTTCAACCCTAAACCTAACACTTAACCCTAACCCTGTACCTAACCCTAACCCCTCATCTTAACCCTAACCGTAAACCTCAACCCTAAACCAAAGTGTAACCGTTAAACCTAAGAGTAACCTTTAACCCTAACCCTAATACCTAACCCTAAGCCCTCACCCTAACACTAAACTTCATCCTTAACCCTAACCATAATCCTAACCCTAAATCTAATTCTCAGACTTATTGCTTTCTTAGAGTTTAGAAAGCCTGCAATCCTCCCATGCCATGCGTGAAAGGAGCCTCTACCACTGTGTCCTGCATGAAACCCACGGGCCCATACCCAGAGTATGATAGAGTGGGTTCCCGGGTACAATCCCAGCCCCCTAAACTCCCCCCGCCCGCCTAATGCAGACAGGGCCCGTGCGCTAAGCATAAACAATACCTTTAACAGATAACCCTAACCCTGAACATAACACCCAACCCTGTTCCTATTTCTCCCCTTAACACGTAAACCTCACCGTGCGCCTAACTTTAACCTCTTATCCTAACGTTAATGCATAATCCATTTCCTGAGAACAACCCCTATCCCATAATTCTAACCCTATCTCCTAGTCATCACTGTGACACCTAATCCCTAACCCTAATTCTAAACCGCTAACCCTAACCGTAACCCTACCGACAACCCTAACACTGACAGTAACCCTTACTTCTAAAACCAACACTATGCCTAAAAAAAACCCTAACACTTGACCCTAACCCTTCACCCTAACCCCTAAGCCTTACCCTTACCCTTAACCCTAATCCTACTCCTAACCATTAAACCTAACCCTAGCTCTTAAAGCTAACCCTAAACCTTACCCTCACGACTAGACCTAACCCTGACACTAACCTAACACCTAACCCTAACCAGAACCCCTAAAGCTAACCCTGAACCCTATCCCTAACCCTAGCAGTAAATTTTAACCCTAAACCTAAGCCCAACCCGTAACCCTAATCCTATCCTTTTACCCTAAAACTAACCCCTAAACCTAACCTCTATACCTCACCCTAACTCTAACCCCAATCCTAATTCTAACCATACCCCGTCATAAAACACTAACTCCTAACCGCTAACCCTAACACTAACCAAAAACCCTAGTCACTAATCCCTAACCCTAACGCTTAACCTTTACCCTAACCGTTAACCCTCACCCTAAATCTTAACACTGACCCTAACCTTCACCTTTAACTCTAAGCCTAACACTTAACCCTACAGTAAGGAAGACCCTTAAGGCTAATGGGATCCCTTATCCCTAACCCTAACACTACAGCTAAAAATAACCCTAACCTTGATCCTTAAACCTAACCCCTAACACTTACTTTAACCCCAAACCCTAACCCTAATCCTAAGCATTAAACATAACCCTATCTCTTAACCCTAACGCTAGCCCTTACCCTAACGCCTAGATCTAACCCTAAATCTAACCTACCGCCTAATCCTAACCTTAAGCCCTAATGCTAACTCTAACCCTGAACCCTAAACCTACCCGTAACCCTTAACACTAACCCTATCCGTGAACCTTAACCCTGACCCTAACCATTACCCGCACCCAAGCATTTAACCCTGACCCTACCCCTAATCCTTAATGATAACCCTAACACTAAACCCTAACCCTAAGCCCAACACTTAACCCTAATCCTATCCCTTAACCCTAACCCTAATGCTAACCCCTAAACGTAACCCTAACCGTGACCAGTAAACCTAAACCTAACCTCTAACACAAACCATAGCACATAACTCTAACCCTAAAACTAACCCTAACCCTAACCCTAACCCTAAACCCTAACTCTTAACCTTAACCCTAAGCGTTAACTCTCACGCTAACCTTTAATCCTAACCCTAATCCTAATCTTCAACCCTAAACCTAACACTTAACCCTAACCCTGTACCTAACCCTAACCCCTCATCTTAACCCTAACAGTAAAGCTCAACCCTAAACCAAAGTTTAACCGTTAAAACTAAGAGTAACCTTTAACCCTAACCCTAATCCCTAACCCTAAGCCCTCACCCTAACACTAAACTTCATCCTTAACCCTAACCAGAATCCTAACCCTAAATCTAATTCTCAGATTTCTTGCTTTCTTAGAGTTTAGAGAGCCTGCAATCCTCCCATGCCATGCGTGAAAGGAGGCTTTACCACTGTGTCCTGCAAGAAACCCACGGGCCCATACCCAGAGTATGATAGAGTGGGTTCCCGGGTACAATCCCAGCCCCCTAAACTCCCCCCGCCCGCCTAATGCAGACAGGGCCCGTGCGCTAAGCATAAACAATACCTTTAACAGATAACCCTAACCCTGAACATAACACCCAACCCTGTTCCTATTTCTCCCCTTAACACGTAAACCTCACCGTGCACCTAACTTTAACCACTTATCCTAACGTTAATGCATAAACCATTTCCTGAGAACAACCCCTATCCCATAATTCTAACCCTATATCCTAGTCATCAATGTGACACCTAATCCGTAACCCTAATTCTAAACCGCTAACCCTAACCGTAACCCTAACTACAACCCTAACACTGACAGTAACCCTTACTTCTAACCCCAACGCTATCCCTAACAAAAACCCTAACCCTTGACCCTAACCATTCACCCTAACCCCTAAGCCTTACCCTAACCCTTAACCCTAATCCTAATCCTAACCATTAAACCTAACCCTAGCTCTTAAAGCTAACCCTAAACCTTACCCTCACGACTGGACCTAACCCTGACACTAACCTAACACCTAACCCTAACCAGAACCGCTAAAGCTAACCCTGAACCCTATCCCTAACCCTAGCAGTAAACTTTAACCCTAAACCTAAGCCCAACTCGTAACCCTAATCCTATCCTTTTACCCTAAAACTAACCCCTAAACCTAACCCCTATACCTCACCCTAACTCAAACCCCAATCCTAATTCTAAGCATACCCCTTCATAAAACACTAACTCCTAACCGCTAACCCTAACACTAACCAAAAACCCTAATCACTAATCCCTAACCCTAACGCTTAACCTTTACCCTAACCGTTAACCCTCACCCTAAATCTTAACACTGACCCTAACCTTCACCTTTAACTCTAAGCCTAACCCTTAACCCTACAGTAAGGAAGACCCTTAATGCTAATGGGATCCCTTATCCCTAACCCTAACACTACAGCTAAAAATAACCCTAACCTTGGATCCTTAAACCTAACCCCTAACACTTACTTTAACCCCAAACCCTAACCCTAATCCTAAGCATTAAACCTAACCCTATCCCTTAACCCTAACGCTAGCCCTTACCCTAACGCCTGATCTAAACCTAAATCTAACCTACCGCCTAATCCTAACCTTAAGCCCTAATGCTAACTCTAACCCTGAACCCTAAACCTACCCGTAACCCTTAACACTAACCCTATCCGTGAACCTTAACCCTGACCCTAACCATTACCCGCACCCAAGCATTTAACCCTGAACCTAACCCTAATCCTTAAAGATAACCCTAACACTAAACCCTAACCCTAAGCCCAACACTTAAC
This sequence comes from Eulemur rufifrons, assembly GCF_041146395.1. Classification (NCBI taxonomy): domain Eukaryota; kingdom Metazoa; phylum Chordata; class Mammalia; order Primates; family Lemuridae; genus Eulemur; species Eulemur rufifrons. The sequence goes on from NW_027182921.1 coordinate 266,479, forward strand.
CCTAATCCTATCCCTTAACCTAACCCTAACCCTAATGCTAACCCCTAAACGTAACCCTACCCGTCACCATTAAACCTAATCCTAACCTCTAACACAAACCATAGCACATAACTCTAACCCTAAAACTAACCCTAACCCTAACCCTAAACCCGAGCTCTTAACCTTAACCCTAAGTGTTAACTCTCAAGCTAACCTTTAATCCTAACCCTAATCCTAATCTTCAACCCTAAACCTAACACTAAACCCTAACCCTGTACCAAACCCTAACCCCTCATCTTAACTCTAACCGTAAACCACAACCTGAAACCAAAGTGTAACTGTTAAACCTATGAGTAACCTTTAAACCTAACCCTAATCCCTAACCCTAAGCCCTCACCCTAACACTAAACTTCATCCTTAACCCTAACCATAATCCTAACCCTAAATCTTATTCTCAGACTTCTTGCTTTCTTAGAGTTTAGAAAGCCTGCAATCCTCCCATGCCATGCGTGAAAGGAGGCTCTACCACTGTGTCCTGCATGAAACCCACGGGCCCATACCCAGAGTATGATAGAGTGGGTTCCCGGGTACAATCCCAGCCCCCTAAACTCCCCCCGCCCGCCTAATGCAGACAGGGCCCGTGCGCTAAGCATAAACAATACCTTTAACAGATAACCCTAACCCTGAACATAACACCCAACCCTGTTCCTATTTCTCCCCTTAACACGTAAACCTCACTGTGCGCCTAACTTTAACCTCTTATCCTAACGTAAAGGCATAACCCATTTCCTGAGAACAACCCCTATCCCACAATTCTAACCCTATCTCCTAGTCATCACTGTGACACCTAATCCCTAACCCTAATTCTAAACCGCTAACCCTAACTGTAACCCTACCTACAACATTAACACTGAGAGTAACCCATACTTCTAACCCCAACGCTATGCCTAACAAAAACCCTAACCCTTGACCCTAACCTTCACCCTAACCCCTAAGCCTTACCCTAACCCTTAACCCTAATCCTAATCCTAACCATTAAACCTAACCCTAGCTCTTAAAGCTAACCCTAAACTTTACCCTCACGACTGGAGCTAACCCTGACACTAACCTAACACCTAACCCTAACCAGAACCACTAAAGTTAACCCTGAAGCCTATCCCTAACCCTAGCAGTAAACTTTAACCCTAAACCTAAGCCCAATCCCGTAACCCTAATCCTAACCTTTTACCCTAAAACTAACCCCTAAACCTAACCCCTATACCTCACCCTAACTCTAACCCCAGTCCTAATTCTAACCATACCCCTTAATAAAACACTAACTCCTAACCGCTAACCCTAACACTAACGAAAAACCCTAATCACTAATCCCTAACCCTAATGCTTAACCTTTACCCTAACCGTTAACCCTCACCCTAAATCTTAACACTGACCCTAACCTTCACCTTTAACTCTAAGCCTAACCCTTAACCCTACAGTAAGGAAGACCCTTAATGCTAATGGGATCCCTTATCCCTAACCCTAACACTACAGCTAAAAATTACCCTAACCTTTGATCCTAAACCTAACCCCTAACACTTACTTTAACCCCAAACCCTAACCCTAATCCTAAGCATTAAACCTAACCCTATCTCTTAACCCTAACGCTAGCCCTTACCCTAACGCCTAGATCTAACCCTAAATCTAACCTACCGCCTAACCCTAACCTTAAGCCTTAATGCTAACTCTAACCCTGAACCCTACAACTACCGGTAACACTTAACACTAACCCTATTCGTGAACCTTAACCCTGACCCTAACCATTACCCGCACCCAAGCATTTAACCCTGACCCTACCCCTAATCCTTAATGATAACCCTAACACTAAACCCTAACCTTAAGCCCAACACTTAACCCTAATCCTATCCCTTAACCCTAACCCTAATGCTAACCCCTAAACGTAATCCTAACCGTCACCAGTAAACCTAACCGTAACCTCTAACACAAACCATAGCACATAACTCTAACCCTAAAACGAACCCTAAACCTAACCCTAACCCTAAACCCTAACTCTTAACCTTAACCCTAAGCGTTACCTCTCACGCTAACCTTTAATCCTAACTCTAATCCTAATCTTCAACCCTAAACCTAACACTTAACCCTAACCCTGTACCTAACCCTAACCCCTCATCTTAACCCTAACCCTAAACCTAAACCCGAAACCAAAGTGTAACCGTTAAACCTAAGAGTAACCTTTAACCCTAACCCTAATCCCTAACCCTAAGCCCTCACCCTAACACTAAACTTCAACCTTAACCCTAACCATAATCCTAACCCTAAATCTAATTCTCAGACTTCTTGCATTCTTAGTTTAGAAAGCCTGCAATCCTCCCATGCCATGCGTGAAAGGAGGCTCGGAGGCTCTACCACTGTGTCCTGCATGAAACCCACGGGCCCATACCCAGAGTATGATAGAGTGGGTTCCCGGGTACAATCCCAACCCCCTAAACTCCCCCCACCCGCCTAATGCAGACAGGGTCCGTGCGCTAAGCATAAACAATACTTTTAACAGATAACCCAAACCCTGAACATAACACCGAACCCTGGTCCTATTTCTCCCCTTTACACGTAAACCTCAACCTAGGCCTAACATTAACTTCTTATCCTAACGTTAATGCATAACCCATTTTCTGAGAACAACCCCTATCCCATAATTCTAACCCTATCTCCTAGTCATCACTGTGACACCTAATCTCTAACCCTAATTCTAAACCGCTAACCCTAACCGTAACCCTACCTTCAACCCTAACACTGACAGTAACCCTTACTTCTAACACCAACGCTATGCCTAAGAAAAACCCTAACACTTGACCCTAACCCTTCACCCTAACCCCTAAGCCTTACCCTAATCCTTAACCCTAATCCTAATCCTAACCATTAAACCTAACCCAAGCTCTTAAAGCTAACCCTAAACCTTACCCTCAAGACTAGACCTAACCCTGACACTAACCTAACACCTAACCCTAACCAGAACCCCTAAAGCTAACCTTGAACCCTATCCCTAACCCTAGCAGTAAACTTTAACCCTAAACCTAAGCCCAACCCGTAACCCTAATCCTATCCTTTTACTCTAAAGCTAACCCCTAAACCTAACCCCTATACCTCACCCTAACTCTAACCCCAATCCTAATTCTAACCATACCCCTTCATAAAACACTAACTCCTAACCGCTAACCCTAACACTAACCAAAAACCCTAATCACTAATCCCTAACCCTAACGTTTAACCTTTACCCTAACCATTAACCCTCACCCTAAATCTTAACACTGACCCTAACCTTCACCTTTACCTCTAAGCCTAACCCTTAACCCTACAGTAAGGAAGACCCTTAATGCTAATGGGATCCCTTATCCCTAACCCTAACACTACAGCTAAAAATAACCCTAACCTTTGATCCTTAAACCTAACACCTAACACTTACTTTAACCCCAAACCCTAACCCTAATCCTAAGCATTAAACCTAACCCTATGTCTTAACCCTAACGCTAGCCCTTAACCTAACGCCTAGATATAACCCTAAATCTAACCTACCGCCTAATCCTAACCTTAAGCCCTAATGCTAACTCTAACCCTGAACCCTAAACCTACCCGTAACCCTTAACACTAACCCTATCCGTGAACCTTAACCCTGACCCTAACCATTACGCGCACCCAAGCATTTAACCCTGACCCTAACCCTAATCCTTAATGATAACCCTAACACTAAACCCTAACCCTAAGCCCAACACTTAACCCTAATCCTATCCCTTAAACCTAAACCTAACCCTAACCCTAATGCTAACCCCTAAACGTAACCCTAACCGTCACCAGTAAACCTAACCCTAACCTCTAACACAAACAATAGCACATAACTCTAACCCTAAAACGAACCCTAACCTTAACCCTAACCCTAAACCCTAACTCTTAACCTTAACCCTAAGCGTTAACTCTCACGCTAACCTTTAATCCTAACCCTAATCCTAATCTTCAACCCTAAACCTAACACTTAACCCTAACCCTATACCTAACCCTAACCCTCATCTTAAACCTAACCGTAAACCTCAACCCTAAACCAAAGTGTAACCGTTAAACCTAAGAGTAACCTTTATCCCTAACCCTAATCCCTAACCCTAAGCCCTCACCCTAACACTAAACTTCATCGTTAACCCTAACCATAATCCTAACCCTAAATCTAATTCTCAGACTTCTTGCTTTCTTAGAGTTTAGAAAGCCTGCAATCCTCCCATGCCATGCGTGAAAGGAGGCTCTACCACTGTGTCCTGCATGAAACCCACGGGCCCATACCCAGAGTATGATAGAGTGGGTTCCCGGGTACAATCCCAGCCCCCTAAACTCCCCCCACCCGCCTAAGGCAGACAGGGCCCGTGCGCTAAGCATAAACAATACCTTTAACAGATAACCCTAACCCTGAACATAACACCCACCCCTGTTCCTATTTCTCCCCTTAACACGTAAACCTCACCGTGCGCCTAACTTTAACCTCTTATCCTAACGTTAATGCATAACCCATTTCCTGAGAACAACCCCTATCCCATAATTCTAACCCTATCTTCTAGTCATCACTGTGACACCTAATTCCTAACCCTAATTCTTAACCGCTAACCCTAACCGTAACCCTACCTACAACCCTAACACTGACAGTAACCCTTACTTCTAACCCCAACGCTATGCTTAACAAAAACCCTAACCCTTGACCCTAACCCTTCACCCTAACCCCTAAGCCTTACCCTAACCCTTAACCCTAATCCTAATCCTAACCATTAAACCTAAACCTAGCTCTTAAAGCTAACCCTAAACCTTACCCTCACGACTAGACCTAACCCTGACACTAACCTAACACCTAACCCTAACCAGAACCCCTAAAGCTAACCCTGAACCCTATCCCTAACCCTAGCAGTAAACTTTAACCCTAAACCTAAGCCCAACCCGTAACCCTAATCCTATCCTTTTACCCTAAAACTAACCCCTAAGCCTAACCCCTATACCTCACCCTAACTCTAAACCCAATCCTAATTCTAACCATACCCCTTCATAAAACACTATCTCCTAACCGCTAACCCTAACACTAACCAAAAACCCTAATCACTAATCCCTAACCCTAACGCTTAACCTTTACCCTAACCGTTAACCCTCACCCTAAATCTTAACACTGACCGTAACCTTCACCTTTAACTCTAAGCCTAACCCTTAACCCTACAGTAAGGAAGACCCTTAATGCTAATGGATCCCTTATCCCTAACCCTAACACTACAGCTAAAAATAACCCTAACCTTTGATCCTTAAACCTAACCCCTAACACTTACTTTAACCCCAAATCTTAACCCTAATCCTAAGCATTAAACCTAAACCTATCTCTTAACCCTAACGCTAGCCCTTACCCTAACGCCTAGATCTAACCCTAAATCTAACCTACCGCCTAATCCTAACCTTAAGCCCTAATGCTAACCCTAACCCTGAACCCTAAACCTACCCGTAACCCTTAACACTAACCCTATCCGTGAACCTTAACCCTGACCCTAACCATTACCCGCACCCAAGCATTTAACCCTGACCCTACCCCTAATCCTTAATGATAACCCTAACACTAAACCTAACCCTAAGCCCAACACTTAACCCTTTTCCTATCCTTTAACCCGAACCCTAATGCTAACCCCTAAACGTAACCCTAACCGTGACCAGTAAACCTAACCCTAACCTCTAACACAAACCATAGCACATAACTCTAACCCCAAAACTAACCCTAACCCTAACCCTAAACCCTAACTCTTAACCTATACCCAAAGCGTTAACTCTCATGCTAACCTTTAAACCTAACCCTAATCCTAATCTTCAACCCTAAACATAACACTTAACCCTAACCCTGTACCTAACCCTAAAACTATACCAAACCCTAACCCATGATCTTAACCGAAAACGGAAACCTCAACCCAAAACCAAAGTGTAACCGTTAAACCTAAGAGTAACCTTTAACCCTAACCCTAATCCCTAACCCTAAGCCCTCACCCTAACACTAAACTTCATCCTTAACCCTAACCATAATCCTAACCCTAAATCTAATTCTCAGACTTCTTGCTTTCTTAGAGTTTAGAAAGCCTGCAATCCTCCCATGCCATGCGTGAAAGGAGGCTCTACCACTGTGTCCTGCATGAAACCCACGGGCCCATACCCAGAGTATGATAGAGTGGGTTCCCGGGTACAATCCCAGCCCCCTAAACTCCCCCCGCCCGCCTAATGCAGACAGGGCCCGTGGCTAAGCATAAACAATACCTTTAACAGATAACCCTAACCCTGAACATAACACGCAACCCTGTTCCTATTTCTCCCCTTAACACGTAAACCTCACCGTGCGCCTAACTTTAACCGCTTATCCTAACGTTAATGCATAACCCATTTCCTGAGAACAACCCCTATCCCATAATTCTACCCTATCACCTAGTCATCACTGTGTCACCTAATCCCTAACCCTAATTCTAAACTGCTAACCCTAACCGTAACCCTACCTACAACCCTAACACTGACAGTAACCCTTACTTCTAACCCCAACGCTATGCCTAACAAATAACCTAACCCTTGACCCTAACCCCTAAGCCTTACGCTAACCCTTAACCCTATCCTAATCCTAAACATTAAACCTAACCCTAGCTCTTAAAGCTAACCCTAAACCTTACCCTCACGACTAGACCTAAACCTGACACTAACCTAACACCTAACCCTAACCAGAACCCCTAAAGCTAACCCTGAACCCTATCCCTAACCCTAGCAGTAAACTTTAACCCTAAACCTAAGCCCAACCCGTAACCCTAATCCTATCTTTTTACCCTAAAACTAACCCCTAAACCTAACCCCTATACCTCACCCTAACTCTAAACCCAATCCTAATTCTAACCATACCCCTTCATAAAACACTAACTCCTAACCGCTAACCCTAACACTAACCAAAAACCCTAATCACTAATCCCTAACCCTAACGCTTAACCTTTACCCTAACCGTTAACCCTCACCCTAAATCTTAACACTGACCCTAACCTTCACCTTTAACTCTAAGCCTAACCCTTAACCCTACAGTAAGGAAGACCCTTAAGGCTAATGGGATCCCTTATCCCTAACCCTAACACTACAGCTAAAAATAACCCTAACCTTTGATCCTAAACCTAACCCCTAACACTTACTTTAACCCCAAACCCTAACCCTAATCCTAAGCATTAAACCTAACCCTATCTCTTAACCCTAACGCTAGCCCTTACCCTAACGCTTAGATCTAACCCTAAATCTAACCTACCGCCTAATCCTTACCTTAAGCCCTAATGCTAACTCTAACCCTGAACCCTAAACCTACCCGTAACCCTTAACACTAACCCTATCCGTGAACCTTAACCCTGACCCTAACCATTACCCGCACCCAAGCATTTAACCCTGACCCTACCCCTAATCCTTAATGATAACCCTAACACTAAACCTAACCCTAAGCCCAACACTTAACCCTAATACTATCCCTTAAACCTAACCCTAGTCCTAACCCTAATGCTAACCCCTAAACGTAACCCTAACCGTGACCAGTAAACCTAACCCTAACCTCTAACACACACCATAGCACATAACTCTAACCCTAAAACGAACCCTAACCCTAACCCTAACCCTAAACCCTAACTCTTAACCTTAACGCTAAGCGTTAACTCTCACGCTAACCTTTAATCCTAACCCTAATCCTAATCTTCAACCCTAAACCTAACACTTAACCCTAACCCTGTACCTAACCCTAACCCCTCATCTTAACCCTAACCGTAAACCTCAACCCTAAACCAAAGTGTAACCGTTAAACCTAAGAGTAACCTTTAACCCTAACCCTAATACCTAACCCTAAGCCCTCACCCTAACACTAAACTTCATCCTTAACCCTAACCATAATCCTAACCCTAAATCTAATTCTCAGACTTCTTGCTTTCTTAGAGTTTAGAAAGCCTGCAATCCTCCCATGCCATGCGTGAAAGGAGCCTCTACCACTGTGTCCTGCATGAAACCCACGGGCCCATACCCAGAGTATGATAGAGTGGGTTCCCGGGTACAATCCCAGCCCCCTAAACTCCCCCCGCCCGCCTAATGCAGACAGGGCCCGTGCGCTAAGCATAAACAATACCTTTAACAGATAACCCTAACCCTGAACATAACACCCAACCCTGTTCCTATTTCTCCCCTTAACACGTAAACCTCACCGTGCGCCTAACTTTAACCTCTTATCCTAACGTTAAAGCATAATCCATTTCCTGAGAACAACCCCTATCCCATAATTCTAACCCTATCTCCTAGTCATCACTGTGACACCTAATCCCTAACCCTAATTCTAAACCGCTAACCCTAACCGTAACCCTACCGACAACCCTAACACTGACAGTAACCCTTACTTCTAACCCCAACGCTATGCCTAAAAAAAACCCTAACACTTGACCCTAACCCTTCACCCTAACCCCTAAGCCTTACCCTTACCCTTAACCCTAATCCTACTCCTAACCATTAAACCTAACCCTAGCTCTTAAAGCTAACCCTAAACCTTACCCTCACGACTAGACCTAACCCTGACACTAACCTAACACCTAACCCTAACCAGAACCCCTAAAGCTAACCCTGAACCCTATCCCTAACCCTAGCAGTAAACTTTAACCCTAAACCTAAGCCCAACCCGTAACCCTAATCCTATCCTTTTACCCTAAAACTAACCCCTAAACCTAACCCCTATACCTCACCCTAACTCTAACCCCAATCCTAATTCTAACCATACCCCTTCATAAAACACTAACTCCTAACCGCTAACCCTAACACTAACCAAAAACCCTAGTCACTAATCCCTAACCCTAACGCTTAACCTTTACCCTAACCGTTAACCCTCACCCTAAATCTTAACACTAACCCTAACCTTCACCTTTAACTCTAAGCCTAACCCTTAACCCTACAGTAAGGAAGACCCTTAATGCTAATGGGATCCCTTATCCCTAACCCTAACACTACAGCTAAAAATAACCCTAACCTTGATCCTTAAACCTAACCCCTAACACTTACTTTAACCCCAAACCCTAACCCTAATCCTAAGCATTAAACATAACCCTATCTCTTAACCCTAACGCTAGCCCTTACCCTAACGCCTAGATCTAACCCTAAATCTAACCTACCGCCTAATCCTAACCTTAAGCCCTAATGCTAACTCTAACCCTGAACCCTAAACCTACCCGTAACCCTTAACACTAACCCTATCCGTGAACCTTAACCCTGACCCTAACCATTACCCGCACCCAAGCATTTAACCCTGACCCTACCCCTAATCCTTAATGATAACCCTAACACTAAACCCTAACCCTAAGCCCAACACTTAACCCTAATCCTATCCCTTAACCCTAACCCTAATGCTAAACCCTAAATGTAACCCTAACCTTGACCAGTAAACCTAACCCTAAACTCTAACACAAACCATAGCACATAACTCTAACCCTAAAACTAACCCTAACCTTAACCCTAAACCCTAACTCTTAACCTTCACCCTAAGCGTTAATTCTCACGCTAACCTTTAATCCTAACCCTAATCCTAATCTTCAACCCTAAACCTAACACTTAACCCTAACCCTGTACCTAACCCTAACCCCTCATCTTAACCCTAACCGTAAACCTCAACCCGAAACCAAAGTGTAACCGTTAAACCTAAGAGTAACCTTTAACCCTAACCCTAATCCCTAACCCTAAGCCCTCACCCTAACACTAAACTTCATCCTTAACCCTAACCATAATCCTAACCCTAAATCTAATTCTCAGACTTCTGGCTTTCTTAGAGTTTAGAAAGCCTGCAATCCTCCCATGCCATGCGTGAAAGGAGGCTCTACCACTGTGTCCTGCATGAAACCCACGGGCCCATACCCAGAGTATGATAGAGTGGGTTCCCGGGTACAATCCCAGCCCCCTAAACTCCCCCCGCCCGCCTAATGCAGACAGGGCCCGTGCGCTAAGCATAAACAATACCTTTAACAGATAACCCTAACCCTGAACATAACACCCAACCCTGTTCCTATTTCTCCCCTTAACACGTAAACCTCACCGTGCCCCTAACTTTAACCTCTTATCCTAACGTTAATGCATAACCCATTTCCTGAGAACAACCCCTAACCCATAATTGTAACCCTATCTCCCAGTCATCACTGTGACAACTAATCCCGAACCCTAATTCTAAACCGCTAACCCTAACCGTAACCCTACCTACAACCCTAAAACTGACAGTAACCCTTACTTCTAACCCCAACGCTGTGCCTAACAAAAACCCTAACCCTTGACCCTAACCCTTCACCCTAACCCCTAAGCCTTACCCTAACCCATAACCCTAATCCTAATCCAATCCATTAAACCTAACCCTAGCTCTTAAAGATAACCCTAAACCTTACCCTCACGACTAGACCTAACCCTGACACTAACCTAACACCTAACCCTAACCAGAACCCCTAAAGCTAACACTGAACCCTATCCCTAACCCTAGCAGTAAACCTTAACCCTAAACCTAAGCCCAACACGTAACCCTAATCCTATCCTTTTACCCTAAAACTAACCCCTAAACCTAACCTCTATACCTCATCCTAACTCTAACCCCAATCCTAATTCTAACCATACCCCTTCATAAAACACTAACTCCTAACCGCTAACCCTAACACTAACCAAAAACCCTAATCACTAATCCCTAACCCTAACGCTTAACCTTTACCCTGACCGTTAACCCTCACCCTGAATCTTAACACTGACCCTAACCTTCACCTTTAACTCTAAGCCTAACCCTTAACCCTACAGTAAGGAAGACCCTTAATGCAAATGGGATCCCTTATCCCTAACCCTAACACTACAGCTGAAAATAACCCTAACCTTTGATCCTTAAACCTAACCCCTAACACTTACTTTAACCCCAAACCCTAACCCTAATCCTAAGCATTAAACCTAACCCTATCTCTTAACCCTAACGCTAACCCTTACCCGAAAACCTAGATCTAACCCTAAATCTAACCTACCGCCTAATCCTAACCTTAAGCCCTAATGCTAACACTAACCCTGAACCCTAAACCTACCCGTAACCCTTAACACTAACCCTATCCATGAACCTTAACCCTGACCCTAACCATTACCAACACCCAAGCATTTAACCCTGACCCTACCCCTAATCCTTAATGATAACCCTAACACTAAACCCTAACCCTAAGTCCAACACTTAACCCTAATCCTATCCCTTAACCCTAACCCTAACCCTAACCCTAATGCTAACCCCTAAACATAACCCTAACCGTGACCAGTAAACCTAACCCTAACCTCTAACACAAAGCATAGCACATAACTCTAACCCTAAAACTAACCCTAACCCTAACCCTAACCCTAAACCCTAACTCTTAACCTTAACCCTAAGCGTTAACTCTCACCCTAACCTTTAATCCTAACCCTAATCCTAATCTTCAACCCTAAACCTAACACTTAACCCTAACCCTGTACGAAACCCTAACCCCTCAACTTGACCCTAACCGTAAACCTGAACCCTAAACCAAAGTGTAACCATTAAACCTAAGAGTAACCTTTAACCCTAACCCTAATCCCTAACCCTAAGCCCTCACCCTAACACTAAACTTCATCCTTTACCCTAACCATAATCCTAACCCTAAATCTAATTCTCAGACTTCTTGCTTTCTTAGAGTTTACAAGGCCTGCAATCCTCCCATGCCATGCGTGAAAGGAGGCTCTACCACTGTGTCCTGCATGAAACCCACGGGCCCATACCCAGAGTATGATAGAGTGGGTTCCCAGGTACAATCCCAGCCCCCTAAACTCCCCCCGCCCGCCTAATGCAGACAGGGCCCGTGCGCTAAGCATAAACAATACCTTTAACAGATAACCCTAACCCTGAACATAACACCCAACCTTGTTCCTATTTCTCCCCTTAACACGTAAACCTCACCGTGCGCCTAACTTTAACATCTTATCCTAACGTTAATGCATAACCCATTCCCTGAGAACAACCCCTATCCCATAATTCTAACCCTATCTCCTAGTCATCACTGGAACACCTAATCCCTAACCCTAATTCTAAACCGCTAACCCTAACCGTAACCCTACCGACAACCCTAACACTGACAGTAACCCTTACTTCTAACCCCAACGCTATGCCTAAAAAAAACCCTAACACTTGACCCTAACCCTTCACCCTAACCCCTAAGCCTTACCCTTACCCTTAACCCTAATCCTACTCCTAACCATTAAACCTAACCCTAGCTCTTAAAGCTAACCCTAAACCTTACCCTCACGACTAGACCTAACCCTGACACTAACCTAACACCTAACCCTAACCAGAACCCCTAAAGCTAACCCTGAACCCTATCCCTAACCCTAGCAGTAAACTTTAACCCTAAACCTAACCCCAACCCGTAACCCTAATCCTATCCTTTTACCCAAAAACTAACCCCTAAACCTAACCCCTATACCTAACCCTAACTCTAACCCCAATCCTAATTCTAACCATACCCCTTCATAAAACACTAACTCCTAACCGCTAACCCTAACACTAACCAAAAACCCTAGTCACTAATCCCTAACCCTAACGCTTAACCTTTACCCTAACCGTTAACCCTCACCCTAAATCTTAACACTGACCCTAACCTTCACCTTTAACTCTAAGCCTAACCCTTAACCCTACAGTAAGGAAGACCCTTAATGCTAATGGGATCCCTTATCCCTAACCCTAACACTACAGCTAAAAATAACCCTAACCTTGATCCTTAAACCTAACCCCTAACACTTACTTTAACCCCAAACCCTAACCCTAATCCTAAGCATTAAACATAACCCTATCTCTTAACCCTAACGCTAGCCCTTACCCTAACGCCTAGATCTAACCCTAAATCTAACCTACCGCCTAATCCTAACCTTAAGCCCTAATGCTAACTCTAACCCTGAACCCTAAACCTACCCGTAACCCTTAACACTAACCCTATCCGTGAACCTTAACCCTGACCCTAACCATTACCCGCACCCAAGCATTTAACCCTGACCCTACCCCTAATCCTTAATGATAACCCTAACACTAAACCCTAACCCTAAGCCCAACACTTAACCCTAATCCTATCCCTTAACCCTAACCCTAATGCTAAACCCTAAATGTAACCCTAACCTTGACCAGTAAACCTAACCCTAAACTCTAACACAAACCATAGCACATAACTCTAACCCTAAAACTAACCCTAACCTTAACCCTAAACCCTAACTCTTAACCTTCACCCTAAGCGTTAATTCTCACGCTAACCTTTAATCCTAACCCTAATCCTAATCTTCAACCCTAAACCTAACACTTAACCCTAACCCTGTACCTAACCCTAACCCCTCATCTTAACCCTAACCGTAAACCTCAACCCGAAACCAAAGTGTAACCGTTAAACCTAAGAGTAACCTTTAACCCTAACCCTAATCCCTAACCCTAAGCCCTCACCCTAACACTAAACTTCATCCTTAACCCTAACCATAATCCTAACCCTAAATCTAATTCTCAGACTTCTTGCTTTCTTAGAGTTTAGAAAGCCTGCAATCCTCCCATGCCATGCGTGAAAGGAGCCTCTACCACTGTGTCCTGCATGAAACCCACGGGCCCATACCCAGAGTATGATAGAGTGGGTTCCCGGGTACAATCCCAGCCCCCTAAACTCCCCCCGCCCGCCTAATGCAGACAGGGCCCGTGCGCTAAGCATAAACAATACCTTTAACAGATAACCCTAACCCTGAACATAACACCCAACCCTGTTCCTATTTCTCCCCTTAACACGTAAACCTCACCGTGCCCCTAACTTTAACCTCTTATCCTAACGTTAATGCATAACCCATTTCCTGAGAACAACCCCTAACCCATAATTGTAACCCTATCTCCCAGTCATCACTGTGACAACTAATCCCGAACCCTAATTCTAAACCGCTAACCCTAACCGTAACCCTACCTACAACCCTAAAACTGACAGTAACCCTTACTTCTAACCCCAACGCTGTGCCTAACAAAAACCCTAACCCTTGACCCTAACCCTTCACCCTAACCCCTAAGCCTTACCCTAACCCATAACCCTAATCCTAATCCAATCCATTAAACCTAACCCTAGCTCTTAAAGATAACCCTAAACCTTACCCTCACGACTAGACCTAACCCTGACACTAACCTAACACCTAACCCTAACCAGAACCCCTAAAGCTAACACTGAACCCTATCCCTAACCCTAGCAGTAAACCTTAACCCTAAACCTAAGCCCAACACGTAACCCTAATCCTATCCTTTTACCCTAAAACTAACCCCTAAACCTAACCTCTATACCTCACCCTAACTCTAACCCCAATCCTAATTCTAACCATACCCCTTCATAAAACACTAACTCCTAACCGCTAACCCTAACACTAACCAAAAACCCTAATCACTAATCCCTAACCCTAACGCTTAACCTTTACCCTGACCGTTAACCCTCACCCTGAATCTTAACACTGACCCTAACCTTCACCTTTAACTCTAAGCCTAACCCTTAACCCTACAGTAAGGAAGACCCTTAATGCAAATGGGATCCCTTATCCCTAACCCTAACACTACAGCTGAAAATAACCCTAACCTTTGATCCTTAAACCTAACCCCTAACACTTACTTTAACCCCAAACCCTAACCCTAATCCTAAGCATTAAACCTAACCCTATCTCTTAACCCTAACGCTAACCCTTACCCGAAAACCTAGATCTAACCCTAAATCTAACCTACCGCCTAATCCTAACCTTAAGCCCTAATGCTAACACTAACCCTGAACCCTAAACCTACCCGTAACCCTTAACACTAACCCTATCCATGAACCTTAACCCTGACCCTAACCATTACCAACACCCAAGCATTTAACCCTGACCCTACCCCTAATCCTTAATGATAACCCTAACACTAAACCCTAACCCTAAGTCCAACACTTAACCCTAATCCTATCCCTTAACCCTAACCCTAACCCTAACCCTAATGCTAACCCCTAAACGTAACCCTAACCGTGACCAGTAAACCTAACCCTAACCTCTAACACAAAGCATAGCACATAACTCTAACCCTAAAACTAACCCTAACCCTAAACCTAACCCTAAACCCTAACTCTTAACCTTAACCCTAAGCGTTAACTCTCACCCTAACCTTTAATCCTAACCCTAATCCTAATCTTCAACCCTAAACCTAACACTTAACCCTAACCCTGTACGAAACCCTAACCCCTCAACTTGACCCTAACCGTAAACCTGAACCCTAAACCAAAGTGTAACCATTAAACCTAAGAGTAACCTTTAACCCTAACCCTAATCCCTAACCCTAAGCCCTCACCCTAACACTAAACTTCATCCTTTACCCTAACCATAATCCTAACCCTAAATCTAATTCTCAGACTTCTTGCTTTCTTAGAGTTTACAAGGCCTGCAATCCTCCCATGCCATGCGTGAAAGGAGGCTCTACCACTGTGTCCTGCATGAAACCCACGGGCCCATACCCAGAGTATGATAGAGTGGGTTCCCGGGTACAATCCCAGCCCCCTAAACTCCCCCCGCCCGCCTAATGCAGACAGGGCCCGTGCGCTAAGCATAAACAATACCTTTAACAGATAACCCTAACCCTGAACATAACACCCAACCTTGTTCCTATTTCTCCCCTTAACACGTAAACCTCACCGTGCCCCTAACTTTAACCTCTTATCCTAACGTTAATGCATAACCCATTTTCTGAGAACAAACCCCTATCCCATAATTCTAACCCTATCTCCTAGTCATCACTGTGACACCTAATCCCTAACCCTAATTCTAAACCGCTAACCCTAACCGTAACCCTACCTACAACCCTAACACTGACAGTAACCCTTACTTCTAACCCCAACGCTATGCCTAACAAAAACCCTAACCCTAACCCTAACCCTAACCTTTGATCCTTAAACCTAACCCCTAACACTTACTTTAACCCCAAACCCTAACCCTAATCCTAAGCATTAAACCTAACCCTATCTCTTAACCCTAACGCTAGCCCTTACCCTAACGCCTAGATCTAACCCTAAATCTAACCTACCGCCTAATCCTAACCTTAAGCCCTAATGCTAACTCTAAACCTGAACCCTAAACCTACCTGTAACCCTTAACACTAACCCTATCTGTGAACCTTAACCATGACCCTAACCATTACCCGCACCCAAGCATTTAACCATGACCCTACCCCTAAACCTTAATGATAACCCTAACACTAAACGCTAACCCTAAGCTCAACACTTAACCCTAATCCTATCCCTTAACCCTAACCATAACCCTAATGCTAACCCCTAAACGTAACCCTAACCGTCACCAGTAAACTTAACCCTAACCTCTAACGCAAACCATAGCACATAACTTTAACCCTAAAACTAACCCTAACCCTAACCCTAACCCTAACCCTAAACCCTAACTCTTAACCTTAACCCTAAGCGTTAACTCTCACGCTAACCTTTAATCCTAACCCTAATCCTAATCTTCAACCCTAAACCTAACACTTAACCCTAACCCTGTACCTAACCCTGAACCCTCATCTTAACCCTAACCGTAAACCTCAACCCTAAACCAAAGTGTAACCGTTAAACCTAAGAGTAACCTTTAACCCTAACCCTAAGCCCTAACTCTAAGCCCTCACCCTAACACTAAACTTCATCCTTAACCCTAACGATAATCCTAACCCTAAATCTAATTCTCAGACTTCTTCCTTTCTTAGAGATTAGAAAGCCTGCACTCCTCCCATGCCATGTGTGAAAGGAGGCTCTACCACTGTGTCCTGCATGAAACCCACTGGCCCATACCCAGAGTATGATAGAGTGGGTTCCCGGGTACAATCCCAGCCCCCGAAACTCCCCCCGCCCGCCTAATGCAGACAGGGCCCGTGCGCTAAGCATAAACAATACCTTTAACAGATAACCCTAACCCTGAACATAACACCCAACCCTGTTCCTATTTCTCCCCTTAACACGTAAACCTCACCGTGCCCTAACTTTAAACTCTTATCCTAAGGTTAATGGATAACCCATTTCCTGAGAACAACCCCTATCCCATAATTCTAACCCTATCTCCTAGTCATCACTGTGACACCTAATCGCTAACCCTAATTCTAAACCGCTAACCCTAACCGTAACCCTACCGACAACCCTAACACTGACAGTAAACTTTACTTCTAACCGCAACGCTATGCCTAACAAAAACCCTAACCCTTCACCATAACCCCTAAGCCTTACGCTAACCCTTAATCCTAATCCTAACCATTAAACCTAACCCTAGCTCTTAAAGCTAACCCTAAACCTTACCCTCACGACTGGACCTAACCCTGACACTAACCTAACACCTAACCCTAACGAGAACCCCTAAAGCTAACCCTGAACCCTATCCCTAACCCTAGCAGTAAACTTTAACCCTAAACCTAAGCCCAACACGTAACCCTAATCCTATCCTTTTACCCTAAAACTAACCCCTAAACCTAACCCCTATACCTCAGCCTAACTCTAACCCCAATCCTAATTGTAACCATACCCCTTCATAAAACACTAACTCCTAACCGCTAACCCTAACACTAACCAAAAACCCTAATCACTAATCCATAACCCTAACGCTTAACCTTTACCCTAACCGTTAACCCTCACCCTAAATCTTAACACTGACCCTAACCTTAACCTTCAACTCTAAGCCTTACCCTTAACCCTACAGTAAGGAAGACCCTTAATGCTAATGGGATCCCTTATCCCTAACCCTAACACTACAGCTAAAAATAACCCTAACCTTTGATCCTTAAACCTAACCCCTAACACTTACTTTAACCCCAAACCCTAACCCTAATCCTAAGCATTAAACCTAACCCTATCTCTTAACCCTAACGCTAGACCTTACCCTAACGCGTAGATCTAACCCTAAATCTAACCTACCGCCTAATCCTAACCTTAAGCCCTAATGCTAACTCTAACCCTGAACCCTAAACCTACCCGTAAGCCTTAACACTAACCCTATCCGTGAACCTTAACCCTGACCCTAACCATTACCTGCACCCAAGCATTTAACCCTGACCCTACCCCTAATCCTTAATGATAACCCTAACACTAAACCCTAACCCTAAGCCCAACACTTAACCCTAATCCTATCCCTTAACCCTAACCCTAATGCTAACCACTAAACGTAACCCTAACCGTGACCAGTAAACCTAACCCCAACCTCTAACACAAACCATAGCACATAACTCTAACCCTGAAACTAACACTAACCCTAACCCTAACCCTAAACCCTAACTCTTAACCTTAACCCTAAGCGTTAACTCTCACGCTAACCTTTAGTCCTAACCCTAATCTTAATCTTCAACCCTAAACCTAACACTTAACCTTAACCCTGTACCTAACCCTAACCCCTCATCTGAACCCTAACCGTAAACCTGAACCCTAAAACAAAGTGTAACCGTTAAACTTAAGAGTAACCTTTAACACTAACCCTAATTCCTAACAATAAGCGCTCACCCTAACACTAAACTTCATCCTTAACCCTAACCATAATCCTAACCCTAAATCTAATTCTCAGACTTCTTGCTTTCTTAGAGTTTAGAAAGCCTGCAATCCGCCCATGCCATGCGTGAAAGGAGGCTCTACCACTATGTCCTGTATGAAAACCACGGGCCCATACCCAGAGTATGATAGAGTGGGTTCCCGGGTACAATCCCAGGCCCCTAAACTCCCCCAGCCCGCCTAATGCAGACAGGGCCCGTGCGCTAAGCATAAACAATACCTTTAACAGGTAACCCTAACCCTGAACATAACACCCAACTCTGTTCCTATTTCTCCCCTTAACACGTAAACCTCACCGTGCGCCTAACTTTAACCTCTTATCCTAACGTTAATGCATAACCCATTTCCTGAGAACAACCCCTACCCATAATTCTAACCCTATCTCCTACTCATCACTGTGACACCTAATCACTAACCCTAATTCTAAACCGCTAACCCTAACCGTAACCCTACCTACAACCCTAACACTGACAGTAACCCTTACTTCTAACCCCAAAGCTATGCCTAACAAAAACCCTAACCCTTGACCCTAACCCTTCCCCCTAACCCCTAAGCCTTACCCTAACCCTTAACCCTAATCCTAATCCTAACCATTAAACCTAACCATAGCTCTTAAAGCTAACCCTAAACCTTACCCTCACGAATAGACCTAACCCTGACACTAACCTAACACCTAACCCTAACCAGAACCCCTAAAGCTAACCCTGAACCCTATCCCTAACCCTAGCAGTAAACTTTAACCCTAAACCTAAGCCCAACCCATAACCCTAATCCTATCCTTTTACCCTAAAACTAACCCCTAAACCTAACCCCTATACCTCACCCTATCTCTAACCCCAATCCTAATTCTAACCATACCCCTTCATAAAACACTAACTCCTAACCGCTAACCCTAACACTAACCAAAACCCTAATCACTAATCCCTAACCCTAACGCTTAACCTTTACCCTAACCGTTAACCCTCACCCTAAATCTTAACACTGACCCTATCCTTAAGCTTTACCTCTAAGCCTAACCCATAACCCTACAGTAAGGAAGACCCTTAATGCTAATGGGATCCCTTATCCCTAACCCTAACACTACAGCTAAAAATAACCCTAACCTTTGATCCTTAAACCTAACCCCTAACACTTACTTTAACCCCAAACCCTAACCCTAATCCTAAGCATTAAACCTAACCCTATCTCTTAACCCTAACGCTAGCCCTTACCCTAACGCCTAGATCTAACCCTAAATCTAACCTACCACCTAATACTAACCTTAAGCCCTAATGCTAACTCTAACCCTGAACCCTAAACATACCCGTAACCCTTAACACTAACCCTATCCGTGAACCTTAACCCTGACCCTAACCATTACCCGCACCCAAGCATTTAACCCTGACCCTACCCCTAATCCTTAATGATAACCCTAACACTAAACCCTAACCCTAAGCCCAACACTTAACCCTAATCCTATCCCTTAACCCTAACCCTAACCCTAATGCTATCCCCTAAACGTAACCCTAACCGTCACCAGTAAACCTAACCCTAACCTCTAACACAAACCATAGCACATAACTCTAACCCTAAAACTAACCCTAACCCTAACCCTAATCCCAAACCCTAACTCTTAACCTTAACCCTAAGCGTTAACCCTCACGCTAAACTTTAATCCTCACCCTAATCCTAATCTTCAACCCTAAACCTAACACTTAACCCTAACCCTGTACCAAACCCTAACCCCTCATCTTAACCCTAACCGTAAACCTCAACCCTAAACCAAAGTGTAACCGTTAAACCTAAGAGTAACCTTTAACCCTAACCCTAATCCCTATCCCTAAACCCTCACCCTAACACTAAACTTCATCCTTAACCCTAACCAGAATCCTACCCCTAAATCTAATTCTCAGACTTCTTGCTTTCTTAGAGTTTAGAAAGCCTGCAATCCTCCCATGCCATGCGTGAAAGGAGGCTCTACCACTGTGTCCTGCATGAAACCCACGGGCCCATACCCAGAGTATGATAGAGTGGGTTCCCGGGTACAATCCCAGCCCCCTAAACTCCCCCCGCCCGCCTAATGCAGACAGGGCCCGTGCGCTAAGCATAAACAATACCTTTAACAGATAACCCTAACCCTGAACATAACACCCAACCCTGTTCCTATTTCTCCGCTTAACACGTAAACCTCACCGTGCGCCTAACTTTATCCTCTTATCCTAACGTTAATGCATAACCCATTTCCTGAGAACAACCCCTATCCCATAATTCTAACCCTATATGCTTGTAATCACTGAGACACCTAATCCCTAACCCTAATTCTAAACCGCTAACCCTAACCGTAACCCTACCTACAACCCTAACACTGACAGTAACCCTTACTTCTAACCCCAACACTATGCCTAACAAAAACCCTAACCCTTCACCCTAACCCCTAAGCCTTACACTAACCCTTAATCCTAATCCTAATCCTAACCATTAAACCTAACCCTAGCTCTTAAAGCTAACCCTAAACCTTACCCTCACGACTACACCTAACCCTGACACTAACCTAACACCTAACCCTAACCAGAACCCCTAAAGCTAACCCTGAACCCTATCCCTAACCCTAGCAGTAAACTTTAACCCTAAACCTAAGCCCAACCCATAACCTTAATCCTATCCTTTTACCCTAAAGCTAACCCCTAAACCTAACCCCTATACCTCACCCTAACTCTAACCCCAATCCTAATTCTAACCATACCCCTTCATAAAACACTAACTCCTAACCGCTAACCCTAACACTAACCAAAAACCCTAATCACTAATCCCTAACCCTAAGGCTTAACCTTTACCCTAACCGTTAACCCTCACCCTAAATCTTAACACTGACCCTAACCTTCACCTTCAACTCTAAGCCTTACCCTTAACCCTACAGTAAGGAAGACCCTTAATGCTAATGGGATCCCTTATCCCTAACCCTAACACTACAGCTAAAAGTAACCCTAACCTTTGATCCTTAAACCTAACCCTTAACACTTAATTTAACCCCAAACCGTAACCCTAATCCTAAGCATTAAACCTAACCCTATCTCTTAACCCTAACTCTAGCCCTTACCCTGACGCCTAGATCTAACCCGAATTCTAACCTACCGCCTAATCCTAACCTTAAGCCCTAATGCTAACTCTAACCCTTCACCCTAAACCTACCCGTAACCCTTAACACTAACCCTATCCGTGAACCTTAACCCTGACCCTAACCATTACTCGCACCCAAGCATTTAACCCTGACCTTACCCCTAATCCTTAATGATAACCCTAACACTAAACCCTAACCCTAAGCCCAACACTTAACCCTAATCCTATCCCTTAACCCTAACACTAACCCTAACCCTAATGCTAACCCCTTAACGTAACCCTAACCGTGACCAGTAAACCTAACCCTAACCTCTAACACAAACCATAGCACATATTTCTAAATCTAAAATTAACCCTAACCCTAACCTAACCCTAAACCCTAACTCTTAACCTTAACCCTAAGCGTTAACTCTCACGCTAACCTTTAATCCTAACCCTAATCCTAATCTTCAACCCTAAACCTAACACTTAACCCTAACCCTGTACCAAACCCTAACCCCTCATCTTAACCATAACCGTAAACCTCAACCCGAACCCAAAGTGTAACCGTTAAACCTAACAGTAACTTTTAACCCTAACCCTAATCCCTAACCCTAAGCGCTCACCCTAACACTAAACTTCATCCTTCACCCTAACCATAATCCTAACCCTAAATCTTATTCTCAGACTTCTTGCTTTCTTAGAGTTTAGAAAGCCTGCAATCCTCCCATGCCATGCGTGAAAGGAGGCTCTACCACTGTGTCCTGCATGAAACCCACGGGCCCATACCCAGAGTATGATTGAGTGGGTTCCCGGGTACAATCCCAGCCCCCTAAACTCACCCCGCCCGCCTAATGCAGACAGGGCCCGTGCGCTAAGCATAAACAATACCTTTAACAGATAACCCTAACCCTGAACATAACACCCAACCCTGTTCCTATTTCTCCCCTTAACACGTAAATCTCACCGTGCGCCTAACTTTAACCTCTTATCCTAACGTTAATGCATAACCCATTTCCTGAGAACAACCCCTATCCCATAATTCTAATCCTATCTCCTAGTCATCACTGTGACACCTAATCCCTAACCCTAATTCTAAACCGCTAACCCTAACCGTAACCCTACCTACAACCCTAACACTGACAGTAACCCTTACTTCTAACCCCAACGCTATGCCTAACAAAAACCCTAACCCTTGACCCTAACCCTTCACCCTAACCCCTAAGCCTTACCCTAATCCTTAACCCTAATCCTAATCCTAACCATTAAACCTAACCTTAGCACTTAAAGCTAACCCTAAACTTTACCCTCACGACTAGACTTAACCCTGACACTAACCTAACACCTAACCCTAACCAGAACCCCTAAAGCTAACCCTGAACCCTATCCCTAACCCTAGCAGTAAACTTTAACCCTAAACCTAAGGCCAACCCGTAACCCTGATCCTATCCTTTTACCCTAAATCTAACCCCTAAACCTAACCCCTATACCTCACCCTAACTCTAAACCCAGTCCTAATTCTAACCATACTCCTTCATAAAACACTAACTCCTAACCGCTAACCCTAACACTAACCAAAAACTCTAATCACTAATCCCTAACCCTAACGCTTAACCTTTACCCTAACTGTTAACCCTCACCCTAAATCTTAACACTGACCCTAACCTTCACCTTTAACTCTAAGCCTAACCCTTAACCCTACAGTAAGGAAGACCCTTAATGCTAATGGGATCCCTTTTCCCTAACCCTAACACTACAGCTAAAAATAACCCTAACCTTTGATCCTTAAACCTAACCCCTAACACTTACTTTAACCCCAAACCCTAACCCTAATCCTAAGCATTAAACCTAACCCTATCTCTGAACCCTAACGCTAGCCCTTACCCTAACGCCTAGATCTAACCCTAAATCTAACCTACCGCCTAATCCTAACCTTAAGCCCTAATGCTAACTCTAACCCTGAACCCTAAACCTACCCGTAACCCTTAACACTAACCCTATCCGTGAACCTTAACCCTGACCCTAACCATTACCCGCACCCAAGCATTTAACCGTGACCCTACCCCTAATCCTTAATGATAACCCTAACACTAAACCCTAACCCTAAGCCCAACACTTAACCCTAATCCTATCCCTTAACCCTAACCCTAACCCTAACCCTAATGCTAACCCCTAAACGTAACCCTAACCATCCCCAGTAAACCTAACCCTAACCTCTAACACAAACCATAGCACATAACTGTAACCCTAAAACTAACCCTAACCCTAACCCTAAACCCTAACTCTTAACCTTAACCCTAAGCGTTAACTCTCACGCTAACCTTTAATCCTAACCCTAATCCTAATCTTCAACCCTAAACCTAACACTTAACCCTAACCCTGTACCTAACCCTAACCCCTCATCTTAACCCTAACCGTAAACCTCAACCCGAAACCAAAGTGTAACCGTTAAACCTAAGAGTAACCTTTAACCCTAACCCTAATCCCTAACCCTAAGCCCTCACCCTAACACTAAACTTCATCCTTAACCCTAACCATAATCCTAACCCTAAATCTAATTCTCAGACTTCTTGCTTTCTTAGAGTTTAGAAAGCCTGCAATCCTCCCATGCCATGCGTGAAAGGAGGTTCTACCACTGTGTCCTGCATGAAACCCACGGGCCCATACCCAGAGTATGATAGAGTGGGTTCCCGGGTACAATCCCAGCCCCCTAAACTCCCCCCGCCCGCCTAATGCAGACAGGGCCCGTGCGCTAAGCATAAACAATACCTTTAACAGATAACCCTAACCCTGAACATATCACCCACCCCTGTTCCTATTTCTCCCCTTAACACGTAAACCTCACCGTGCGCCTAACTTTAACCTCTTATCCTAACGTTAATGCATAACCCATTTCCTGAGAACAACCCCTATCCCATAATTCTAACCCTATCTCCTATTCATCACTGTGACACCTAATCCCTAACCCTAATTCTAAACCGCTAACCCTAACCGTAACCCTACCTACAACCCTAACACTGACAGTAACCCTTACTTCTAACCCCAACGCTATGCCTAACAAAAACCCTAACCCTTGACCCTAACCCTTCACCCTAACCCCTAAGCCTTACCCTAACCCTTAACCCTAATCCGAATCCTAACCATTAAACCTAACCCTAGCTCTTAAAGCTAACCCTAAACCTTACCCTCACGACTAGACCTAACCCTGACACTAACCTAACACCTAACCCTAACCAGAACCCCTAAAGCTTACCCTGAACCCTATCCCTAACCCTAGCAGTAAACTTTAACCCTAAACCTAAGCCCAACCAGTAACCCTAATCCTATCCTTTTACCCTAAAAGTCACCCCTAAACCTAACCCCTATACCTCACCCTAACTCTAACCCCAGTCCTAATTCTAACCATACCCCTTCATAAAACACTAACTCCTAACGCTAACCCTAACACTAACCAAAAACCCTAATCGCTAATCCCTAACCCTAATGCTTAACCTTTACCCTAACCGTTAACCCTCACCCTAAATCTTAACACTGACCCTAACCTGAACCTTTAACTCTAAGCCTAACCCTTAACCCTACAGTAAGGAAGACCGTTAATGCTAATGGGATCTCTTATCCCTAACCCTAACACTACAGCTAAAAATAACCCTAACCTTTGATCCTTAAACCTAACCCCTAACACTTACTTTAACCCCAAACCCTAACCCTAATCCTAAGCATTCAACCTAACCCTATCTCTTAACCCTAACGCTAGCCCTTACCCTAACGCCTAGATCTAACCCTAAATCTAACCTACCGCCTAATCCTAACCTTAAGCCCTAATGCTAACTCTAACCCTGAACCCTAAACCTACCCGTAACCCTTAACACTAACCCTATCCGTGAACCTTAACCCTGACCCTAACCATTACCCGCACCCAAGCATTTAACCGTGACCCTACCCCTAATCCTTAATGATAACCCAGCACTAAACCCTAACTCTAAGCCCAACACTTAACCCTAATCCTATCCCTTAACCCTAACCCTAACCCTAACCCTAATGCTAACCCCTAAACGTAACCCTAACCGTCGCCAGTAAACCTAACCCTAACCTCTAACACAAACCATAGCACATAACTCTAACCCTAAAACTAACCCTAAACTTAACCCTAAACCCTAACTCTTAACCTTAACCCTAAGCGTTAACTCTCACGCTAACCTTTAATCCTAACCCTAATCCTAATCTTCAACCCTAAACCTAACACTTAACCCTAACCCTGTCCCTAACCCTAACCCCTCATCTTAACCCTAACCGTAAACCTGAACCCTAACCCTAACCCCTAACCCTAACCCTAACCCTAACCCCCAAA